>NC_091443.1:103442289-103494803 GCF_964237555.1 Oryctolagus cuniculus
ACACGCTTGAGAGCATTACTGTCCACTGGCTCCCTGGCAGCATGCTTTCAGTGGCTGGAACAAGGAGCCAGGAACTCAGTCCAGATCTCCTGCCTGGGCAGTAGGGCCCCAATTACTCTGAACCATCACCTGCTGCCCTCCCAAGGACTGGACAATCAAGAACCTGGAGCCAGGAGCCAGAGCTGAGAACCAAATCTAGGGACTCCAAGAGCTATGAGGGTGTTGTCAACCAGCATCTAATGTTTAGGCCCAAAGCCTACCCTTGTTTAAAAGTTAAAACTCTCATTTTGGTCAAGAAGGGATTTTCTATAGCGTTGGGGAATGAGACAGGGGCTCATGGCTGTGTCGGGGCTGGTCACCTGCCCAGAGTGCAGGGCAGTGGGATCCTGAAGGAGGTGTGATTTCCGACACTTGTGCCTTGGCTGAAGCCTGGCCCTGGCGCTCTGCTGGTCTTCCCCTCCCCCAGGAGCTGTCCTCCTTGGCCAGCGCTCAGTGTTGCCTGAGTACACGGGATGCAGGGGACCTACTGTGTTCCTCATTTCCCCCTCCTTTCCTGTGTCCGATTTAATCAGAGCCCTGAAGGACCCAGCAGTCCAACCTAGTGAGTACGTAGAACTATCGGTTCAGGTGCTCATGATGCCAAGAATTTACTCTTCTAGAATTTTCCAACATCCCAGACCAAAGAAGTGAACCATGGTGGGTGTTCCAGACACCCCAGGAAGAAGGCGTCTAAGGACTTGTGTTCACATTTTATAGCAATTTAGAGAACCAGTGATGGCCTGAAAACATTCAAGGTTGGTGATCAGTAATTTCCTATAAAATGACCTTGGTCTTCTGTATATAAAGTTAATTAAATACGAATCTTAATGAAGAATGGGGTGGGAAAGGGAGTAAGGGTGGAATGGGGGCGGGGGATGGGAGGGCGGGTATGGGGGGAAGAACTGCTATATTCCTAAAGCTGTACCTAGGAAATTTGTATTCATTAAATAAATGCTTTCTTAAAAAAATAAAATTACCTTGATTTCAGTGAAAAAAATACATTGGATTAGAATTTTTTCTTCCTCCTCTATTTCCTTCCATGCTCCGTGTTAGCATATTTTTTTAAAGCATGTTCTTAAATTGTCTTAGTTACAACACACTTTGAATATGTGTGTATTTGTGTAAATAAATTTACCTACTTAATATATACTTGGACACACACAGTCAGATTCCTCCCACATTTATTAAACACATGTGAACTTTTTTTGCCCATACGCACTCTAGGCCTCCTATATTTAAGTCCTAAATCAATTTTCAAAATGTGAAAGTGCAAGGAATTGGATCTGTTAAAAATCAAAATTTATGTTAAATTAAGGAGGACATAAAAGATATGTTGATAAGCAATTATGAAAATGAGAATATTACCAATGGAAAACCAACAGAAGGGCCAAATCCACCATACATAATATATATATAAATGATATATATAAATACATAATATACACATATAAATAAATAATATACATTATATATAAGTACATAATATACATAATACAATATACATAATAATACATATAATATACATAATATATAAAATATAGCCTTAAATGCTTTTATTGTGTACAAAGAAAATAAACTCAAAAAAAGCAAAAGGACAGGAGTCTGCATTGTGGTATGGTGGGTAAAGTCACCGCCTGCGGCACCAGCATCCCAGCTCCCTACTAACGGCCTGAGAAAAGAATGGCCCAGGTGCTCGGACCCCTGCCACCCTTGTGGGAGACCAGAATGAGGCTCCTGGCTCCTGGCTTTGGGTTGGTCCAGCTCTGGTCATTGCAGCCTCTTGGGGTGTGAACCCATGAATGGCAGATCTCTCTCTGTCCCTCCACCTCTCACTAACTTATTCAAATAAATAAATAAATACATATTTTAAAAAAGCAAAAGGACAGCAAACAACTATAAGAGGGAGGTGAAATCACAGATAGACAAATCCAAAAAGGGCAGTGCATGTCCCTGGAAGAGATTATATACACAATAGAATGAAGTCCTCCAGCCCAGTTACGAAGCAGACCTGCCTTGGACACCAATGCCTAACAAGGGAAGTGACCAAAGGCAAGCTATGGCTGAGTAAGTTCATAACAATCACATGTATTCTCTACATCTTCACTGGATTCAAGAAAGTATTAAAAGAATACTATGCGGGGCTGGCCCTGTGGCATAGCAGGTAAAGCCATACTGTGGTGTGGTGAGTAAAGCCACCGCCTGCAGTGCCGGCATTCCATATGGGCGCCCATATAAGTCCTGGCTGCTCCACTTCTGATCCAGTTCCTGCTGTGGCCTGGGAAACCAGTAGAAGATGGCCCAAGTCCTTGGGCCCCTGTACCCGCGTGGGAGACCCAGAAGAAGCTTCTTGCTCCTGGCTTCAGATTGGCACAGCTCTGGCCATTGCAGCCAAGTGGGGAGTGAACAAGCAGATGGAAGACCTCTCTCTCTCTCTCTCTCTCTCTCTCTCTCTGCCTCTCCTCTCTCTGTGTAACTCTAACTTTCAAATAAATAAATAAATCTTTAAAAAAAGAATACTATGAGTAGGGATTACTACACATATGGGAGTTACATTATTAGGAAATCTATTAATAAACATTTAACAACAGGTAGTACAAGAAAAGCTATCACTATGAGACATTCTCCTGATGTCTTAAGGTCTTCGAGAAGTCAATGGAAAATGTGTATTATGGAAAAAACAAGGCATGGATTTCAAAGTTTTTTTGGGAGCACCAAAATATGCTCATGTTTTAATTCCATTTTTCATGAGAGTTTTGAAGTATCCTTGTGTGTACCTGAACAAATCTGGAGGCCATTATGCTGAGAGAAAGAAGCCAATCATGCCAATACAAACTGGGCTTGGTTCCTCTTAGATAAGACATGTAGAGGACCCAGACAGAGACAGAAAGTGGAATGGTGGATGCCAGGGGCTGGGGCAGGAGGGCACGGGGAGTTAGTGCTTAATGGACACAGAGCTTCAGGTCTGCAAGATGAGAATTCTGGAGCTGGCTGGCGGTGAGGGTTATGCAACACTCTATGACTTTAATGCAAGCGAGCTGTACACTCAAAAATGGCTATTAGTAAAGTTTTTGAGATGTGTGTCTTACCACAGTTTTTTAAAAGCAGAATAAATCAGACTGTCAGTTTTCATATAGAGTAAAAATATATTTAACATCATTTTTGATCCAAATTTACGTACACTTTTAAATAAGTACAATTAATTAACTTCTCCTAAAAAAAAACTGTTGTAAAAACAGTGGTTTGTCTTATATTCAATGGTTTCCCATAAATCAGGAAATAATTATAATACTTGTTTAGCAGAATGCTTTTCTGTTTACAAAGGATGATAAAGAGGTTCTTTTTGATTTTGTAGTATTTTAATCTAAGTTTTAATTCCTACTAATAGCATCTGTTTGCTAGTTTTCTAAGTATTTTTCTTTCATTTTATTTGAATGGCAGAGGGACAGAGAGAGAGACGCTTTCCACCCACTGATTCACTCCCCAGATAGCTGCCATTGGAGGGCTGGACCAAACTGCAACGGAGAGCCGTGAACATAGTCGGAGTCTCCTGCATGCGTGGCCAGGGCCCAAGAGCCTGAGCTGTCTTCTGTGGCCTCCTGGGCTGCAGGTAAGCAGGAAGATGGACCAGAGGCTGAGCGTGGACTCACATCAGGCACTTTCGTATGTAGGCTGTCATCACTGTGCCAAGCACCCGCCCATTCACTACTTTTCATCAGAGAATGTGACCTCCTGGGAGGGGGGTGTTGTGGTAAAGCAGGACCCCAGCATTCCATATGGGAGTGACTGGGACCCAGCTACTCCACTTCTGATCCATCTTCCCGCTAATGCACCTGGGGAGCCAGAAGTTGACGGCCCAAGTACTTGGTCCCTGCTACCCTCATGGTGGATTTGGGTGGAGTTCTGGGCTCCTGGCTTCAGCCTGGCCCAGACCCAGTTGTGGGCATTTGGAGGGAGTTGGCTTCTTTTCTGTATTTAAATTTACTTTTTGAATGCAATGAAAATGTCAAGCACCGTCTAGATCCTGGAATCTCTACTTTAAAAATGTAGATTTTCATCTATGTCTATTAACTCTAGCAATTGCATTGTTTGAATTCTTTCTACTTTTTATTTGCTCTTTTTTTTAAAAGATTTATTTATTTGTTTGAAAGAGTTACAGAGAGGGAGAGAGAGAGACGCCCACATACAGAGAGAAGGAGAGAAGGAGAAACACATACACACACACACACACTCAGAAAGAGAGAGAGAGAGAGAGAGGGAGAGGGAGAGGGAGAGAGAGAGAGAGAGAGAGAGAGAGATATCTTCCATTTGTTGGTTCATTCCCCAAATGGCTGCAAGGCCAGAGCTAGGTCAGTCCGAAACCAAGAGTCAGGAGCTTATTCTGGGTCTCCCACATGAGTGCAGGGGTGCAAACACTTGAACCATCTTCCACTGCTTTCCTGGGTGCGTTAGCAGGGAGCTGGATTGGAAGTGGAGCAGCCAGGATTTGAACTGGCACCTGTATGGGATGCCAGCACCACAGGCAATGGCTTTACTCACTGTACCACAACTCCTGCCCTGGTGCATTTTTGCTTTCTTGTTCTCATAAACTGAAATGGGTGCATTTAAGTGCTACAGTTACATTTCTAGTGTTTCATGTTTCCCAGTTTTTTAACCAATACGACGGTGTAAATAGTTCAGTGCTGTTACTTCGTCAGTGTGAATCCTGTCTTCACCCATCTGAATGGACTCTGTGTAGGCTGTGGGAAGGCAGAACTAGGGGATGTTTTCTATTGGAGAGAACTCCAAGGGCAGTGGCCTGGAGTCATTACTGCAGACCGAAAGGAAAACCAGTGGGCAGAGTGCCCTGTCTTTGAGCCAGGCCATCCCCTGTGTGACACATTCATTTCCCTGAGCTAGATCTTCTGCTTATGTAGGTGAACACTTTGCCTCCCGAGAGTGGAGAGGCACTCATGAATTCCGCAGGTAGTGCCACCAAACAAGAGACTTGGTACAACCACACCCCTGTGTGCGGTGAGAGTGCGCTGACCTTGACCCATGGCAAAAGTCCTGCAACACATCAAGCAGTGGCATTGCTTGGAGACCAAGCGATGTCCCTCGGCTGGGGTCTGTCCTCAGGTCGCAAGCCATAGCACCCCTGGTCTCAGACGTCCTGAGTATAGCATGCCAGCAACGTGCCATGGGGAGCGGCCTCGCTTACTAAGTATGTTCCAGGTAACTTCTGGGCAAAAAACAGTCAGAGATCCATCTTTCCTTTCTTCATTCAAGAATGAACATTTTAAAATAAGATCTGGATGTGGGTAAAATTCGCAACCTCCAGATCAAGATGTCGATGAGGTTGATTTGAACTAATCATTAACTCTCTATCCTCTCATCTTCCTAGAAGCAGCCAAAGGACAAAGGAGTGAGCAATCAATACACAGCCTGGCAAACTGGAAGGGTGTCACGGCACCTACACAGACACTTCGAGAAAGTTCTTGCTTGCTACTTCCTGCAACTCTTCAAGAAATTCCAGTCAGACCGTGGTTCAACACATTTCAAGGTGTACAAAGTCCCCATCAGAACTGTGCAACAAATGCCGTTGGAACTCAGAGAAGCAGGGCAGTCAGGTGGGAACCATGGGGCAGACAAGGACTAGTGCAAAGCCAGTGTCATGAGTGGCCTTAGGGGAAACAGACTGACATTGTTAGCAAAGCGACCAACCACCCCGCTTCTTCCAGGACTCCAAGGTGGCATAGAAAACATAAGAAAGGCAATGCTCTCGTGAGAGACAGGGGCGGTGTGCACTATTAATTCCGGCTACTGATCCAAAAATATTAAAAATGGCACAGCCCTGCGGTCTCCCCTAGGCTTCACTGAGAACCTCCCCTGCCCCCCTCACTAACAACCCCAGCTGAGCCTTGGTCTCCTTCGCAGATTGAAGGTGTCACGTTTCTGCTTTGCAGGGCGTTCCTCTTCTGCAACTTCAGGGCACCGGTTTGTATTCCTCTCTGACCCCAGATATCCTTTCTGTGTTTATTCATTTTGTTTTCTTCCATTTCAATCTCCTGATCTTTGTTGAGAGCCAAGTGGCTTTTTATTTCTATGGAAATAAATGATCTTTTTGCCCGTGAAAACATTAGTCATCCTGCCTCCTCAATTGAAAATTTTCTTCTCCTGAGAAGGAGCCAAAGTCTAGGGTGCACAGGCTCATCCATGCCTCCTGGGATCACGACCAGCATTGTTTTGTGCAGCCGCCATTCGCCATTCTCTGAATGGAAGCATGATACTTTGTAGCCTGTGAGTGCAGGCAGCATTAAGGCCTAATGGATACCTAGCCACCCCATGCTATTTTACGAGATGTTTCATTTACAATAGTATCAAATGCGCTGCCATGAATGAGTTTCACCCTTCAGTGGAAACTGAGAAATACACAGTGTTGAGATGACTTTTCGATAAATCATGCTAGCAACACTTCAGAAACAAAGGTCAAAAAATAGCACTCAAACACTTGTCTTTAGGAAAACTCTTCACTTAACGTCACATTTGAAAATCCTTTCTCATTGTTCAAGTAAGCACATCAGTCTCCCAAGGAACGAAAAAAAGAAGTTGTCATGGATGTAGAGAGTGAGAGCAACTTCCTCTGGACTTTCTTCATCCCTGGAGAGTAAAAGAGTGGACCAGTCCATTGGTTCGGGGCACTGATGGTAAGGGACACTACAGCCACAGCCTGGTGGCAGGGAGATCCTAGGGTGGCCACCCAGGGAGGTCCGTATCACTCTCTTTTGAGTGTGGGTGGGACCTGTGACTGCCCGGTCGGTCACCAGTGGACTGCAGGAAGCATGCCGAGACATTATTCCTGTCGTTGCTCTTCTTGTGTGCATACATCTATGAAGCCATTCCTCTGTGCCCTCAGGTTCTGCATCCCTCATTCCACCGGCCGCAAATTGAAAATACTCAAAGAAAAAATGTGGGGCCAGCCTTGTGGCATAGTGGTTAAAGCTGCAGTGCCAGCATCACCAATGGGTGCTGGTGCGTGTCCCAGCTGCCCCACTTCTTATCCAGCTCCCTGCTAATGGCTTAGGAAAAGCAGCCATGTGGGAGACCCTGGGCCCCTGCACCCATGTGGGAGACCCAGAAGAAGCTTCTGGCTCCTGGCTTTGGCTTGGCTCAGCACGGGCCACTGTGGCTACTTGGGGAATGAACTAGAGCATGGAAGATTTCTCTCTCTCTCTCTTTCTGTAACTCTGACCCTCAAATAAATAAATCTTAAAAAAAAAAAAAAAAGAAAAACTTCATCTGTGCTGAGCAGGTGGGTTTTTTCTTACCACTATTCCCTAAACAATTCAATATAACAACTACCTATGTGTTTATATCGCATTTGGTATTATAAGCCATCTAGAGGGCCAGTGCCATGGCTCACTAGGCTAATCCTCCACCTTGCGGCACTGGCACCCTGGGTTCTAGTCCCGGTCGGGGCGCCAGATTCTGTCCCAGTTGCCCCTCTTCCAGGCCAACTCTCTGCTGTGGCCCAGGAGGGCAGTGGAGGATGGCCCAAGTGCTTGGGCCCTGCACCCGCGTGGGAGACCAGGAGGAAGCACCTGGCTCCTGGCTTCGGATTGGCGCAGCGCCAGCAGTAGTGACCACTTTGGGGGTGAACCAACGGAAGGAAGACCTTTCTCTCTGTCTGTCTCTCTCTCTCTCTGTACCTCTGCCTGTCAAAAAAAAAAAAAAAGTCATCTAGAGATGATTTAAGGTTTAGGGGAGGATGGAACAATTTATATGCAAATACAATCCCATTGTGTGTAAGAGACTTGAGCATCCTTGGATTTTGGTATCTATGGAATGTTCTGGAATTGATCCCTTAGAGATATCAAGGGACAACTGTGGACAAGAGAGAAAGTTTCTCTATTGTTAGTTTTGCATAAATCAGCTGCCATGTGGTAGGAAGACCTGTGGAGAGGCATCCCGTGGCAAAGAGCTGCAAGCAAGCCTCCGGACATAAGGGAGACCCTGGGCGACAGCTAGCCAGGAAGTGGGGGCCTTAGTCCTATGAGCTCTGCCAGCAGCCTGAGGCGGCCTGGAAGGGGATCTTTCCCCAGCTGAGCCCCTGATGGGACCCCCGCCCTGACACTGGCGTTGCCACCCGATGACACATTGAAGAAGAGAACCCCGTTAAGCTTCGTCCGGATTTACAGCCTGCTATGAGAAGATAAGGAAGTGTTGCTGTAAGCTTCTGAGTTTGTGGTCACTCGTTATGCAACTGGGAGAGAAAAGCCTCAAGACTCGAGCTCTGGCCACTTTCTATTTTGTGCTGTTTTTCCAACAGGAGCTCTTGCCCTTTGCGCTTTTCCTACTGGGTGGTCTAAGAAGCAGACAACTCTTTTACTTCCTACAGAAAATAAACGTGGTTTAAATTATAGACTGAGGCTAAAACCAGGTTTTCCCAAAGGTGCAGAGCCTCCCTCCCCACTCATACTGAGCCATGTACTTCCAACCAGCACCTTCTCTGGCCTTTCCGGAGAGGGGTAGCAGCTCTGTTTCCTAACAGCTTCTCCTGGCCAACCCGAGGATACCCTCACATTCATTTTCATGGTGTCCCTTTAAGTTGCAACAGTAATAGTAAAAAGAGGACATTTCAAAAATCCAGTGGGAAAATGGAATGTAAGAAATGTTATGTTATTGCAAAAATGTTGAAATCCATGCAGAGTTTTTCCAAACTATGCATTTTGCACAAGTTTTTGAAGATGCTTCATATATTTTGGGGATTTGCTTCTTTTTTTAAAAGATTTATTTTATTTATTTGAAAGACAGAGTTAAAGAGAGGTCTTCCACCTGCTGGTTCACTCCCTAGTTGGCTGTAACAGCCGGAGCTAAGCCAATCTGAAGCCAGGAGCCTGGAGCTTCTTCCAGGTCTCCCACACGGGTGCAGGGACCCAAGCACTTGGGCCATCCTCTACTGCTTTCCCAGGCCATAGCAGAGAGCTGGATTGGAAGAGGAGCAGCCGGGACCAGAACCAGTGCCCATATGGGATGCTGGCACCTCGGGCCAGGCTTTAACCTGCTGCGCTCAGCGCCGGCCCCTTGGTGATTTGTGTCAATCGGCATGGCTTCAGTAGGTGATAGTTTTCATTTAAGACACTACACTCTTGATGCACGCCACTGTCTTAGCAACAGGGAGCCATTATTGCAGTCAGATGTGTGTGTGTGTGTGTGTGTGTCTTTGTGTAAACTCACACCCTAGGAGAGGTTTTATTTATGGGATTAGGACTTATTTATATTTATTACTCTGCAATGTCTTAATTATTTAATGAATGAGATAATGCAGATGTCCCATTGTCAATCCATAAATATTAACTTTATTTTACTTAATAGTTGTAGAGTATTCTGCTTTAAGAATGTATAAATATTGGAGCTGGCATTGTGGCATAGTAGGTAAAGCTGCCGCCTGTGACATAGGCATCCCATATGAGCACCAGTTAGAGTCCCGGCTACTCCACTTCTGATCCAGCCCCCTGCTAATGCACCAGGGAAAGCAGTGGAGGATGGCCCAAGTGCTTGGGGCCTTGCACCCATGTGGGAGACACACAAAAATCTCCTGGCTCTTGGCTTTGTTCTGCCCCAGCCCTGGCCATTGAGGCCATTTGGAGAGTCAACCAGCAGATGGAGGATTTCTCTCTCTCTCTCTCTCTCTCTCTCTCTCTCTCTCATTCCCTTTCTCTGTAACTGTGTCTTTCAAGTACAGAAAATCAATCTTTTAAAAAAATATGTATTTAAGAATTCACTTTTGTTGGACATTTAAAATTTTTGTTTTCCTCCCAGTTCTCCCTAAATACAGAAATTGAAAATCATTGTATAATCTTTAAACATGTGTTCAACTATTTCATTAAGGTAGAATCTTTAGTTGAATTGTTGGGTCATTAGGGTATACAGTTTATATGTAAATTTTAATTAATTCATTAATTGATTGATAGGCAGATACACACACAGAAAGAGGGAGAGAGAGGGAGAGAGAGGGAGAGAGAGATAAAAGACAGAGATAGGACACAGAGAGAGAATGAGACAGAGAAAGCTCCCATTCGCTGATTCACTTCCTAAATGCCTACAATGGCCAGGGCTGAGCTGGGATGAAGTCAGGAGCCAGGAACTCCATACAGGTCTCCCATGTGGGTGGCCGGGACCCAGTGAATTGAGCCATCACGGATGCCTGCCAGGGTCTGCATTGGCAGGAAGCTGGAGTCAGGAGCTGGAGTTTGGTATCAAACCCAGGCTCTCCAATGGGGGACAGGGGTGTGTTAACTGGCAACTTTATTGCCAGGCTGAACACCTGCCCTTGTCTTTTCAGCTTTGATGGACAACTGCTCAGTTGCCCTTGGTGCAGAATTTACTCATGGTTGGAGTATGAGGGTCCCTGTTTCCCCCTATGCTGGCGTCCATTGGACATTGTCAATCTTCGTCCATTTTTCCAACATACGGAAACTTGAAACTTTTCCAACAAGGGTGGCTTCTTCCCTGGCCGTCTCTTCTCAATTTTTTCGACTGAGTGATGACCTTTCTGTTCTTCTGTTGTGCCAAATGAAAAAGGGCTTACCTCACTCTCCAGTGCAATTTACATTTAAATTATATTACCAGACTTCCAAATTCTGAGTCACTCTTATACTAATAGGGAATGGGTTTTGGTCTTTTAGTTTGCTAAAGGATTTGATTGGGGGACATTTTATTTAGGATGTTTTTATATTTAATGGAAGTGTTTATCATTTAATCTTGTCTAGTTTTGTTGTATTTGTTTTGCAAGACGGGTCAAATAAATTGAGATGTTTTCCATTTTTCTGTGTTCTAAAACAGATTACATATACAAAATAGGCATTTTCTGTTCCTAAGGCATTTTCTAGAACACGCTGGTCAAAATTTCTGATCTATATGTCTTTAGGGCATGGAACTGAAATTAAGGACAAAGATTTGATTCTCTGATTATGGAAAAAGGAGTTAAAAATGTGAAAATAAACCAACACTTTCCCCCTCCCCGCCAGGCATCCCTACTCACATGGAGGGGAGTTCGTGACACTGACAAGAGCATAGACCATCCCTCAAGTTTGGATCAGTAGACGGGATTATGGAAGAGACTTTGTAAAGCTTATCTCGGGGGTGAAAACAGAAAATCTGGGCGAGAAGAAGCAGAACGAGGCCAACCACAAGGCTCTGTGAGTGACCTTAACCGCTAGTCCTCACGAAGAGCCTGTAGCCTTTGTGGGCAGCTGAGCTCTGTTGCTTTACTTCTCAGGTTTGCCCTTGTCATGCTGCGGTTCCGGGAGCACTGGCAATCCAGACACCTGCGTGCTTTCCAGATCTGCACAGCTGCCCACAGGGTCTACTTCACGGTAGATATTCAATACAAGTTAGTTTCCTTCCCCCAGACCCTTAAAAAAAAAAGTTGCATTTCCTATGAATGCAGTCACTTCTTTCTTTGCGGAAGAAAAGGTAGCAGGGAGTGAACCTCTATTGCAGTAAGAATTCGAGAGTCCTGAATAAACCCGGATGTAAAAAAAAAAAATTTATAAAGGCATAGCAAATGCAGTCAAAGTCTATCCTTAAAGAAGGCTGACTTTCGGGGCCGGCGTGATGGCGTAGCGGGTAAAGCCATATGGGCACCAGTTCAAGTCTGGCTGCTCCACTTCCAGTCCAGCTCTCTGCTATGGCCTGGGAAAGCAGTACCAGATGGCCCAAGTGCTTGGGCCCCTGCACCCACGTGGGGGACCTGGAAGAAGCTCCCAGCTCCTGGCTTCAGATCAGCACAGGCCCGGCTGTTGTGGCCAATTGGGGAGTGAACCAGCAGATGGAAGACCTCTCTCTCTCTCTGCCTCTCCTTCTCTCTCCGTGTAACTCTGACTTTCAAATAAATAAATAAATCCTTAAAAAAAAGAAGGCCGATTTTCCATCAGCTTCCCTATGAATCTCTTTCCCCTAAGTCTGGGCTATGTAGAGGTGGGTGTTGTGGATTAAGCTGCTACTTATAACGCAGGCAGGCTATCCATTATAGGAGCACTGGGTGGGGGTGGGGGTGGGGGGGTCCCAACTACTCCACTTCTGACCCAGTTCCCCGCTAATTACATCCAGCAAAGCAGTGAAAGATGGCCCAAGTACTTCAGCCCCTGCAGCCCACGCAAGCCACCAGGATGGAGTCCCGGCTCCTTGCTTTGGTGTCACTCAGCCCTGGCTGTGGTGGCCTTTTAGGGGGTGAACCAGCTGATGGAAGAACTCTCTCGCCTGCTCTCTGCCTTTAAAATAAATACAAAGAAATCTTTAAGCCAGCGCCGCAGCTCACTAGGCTAATCCTCCGCCTGCGGCGCCGGCACACCGGGTTCTAGTCCCGGTCGGGGCGCCAGATTCTGTCCCGGTTGCCCCTCTTCCAGGCCAGTTCTCTGCTGTGGCCCGGGAGTGCAGTGAAGGATGGCCCAAGTGCTTGGGCCCTGCACCCCATGGGAGACCAGGAGAAGCACCTGGTTCCTGACTTTGGATCGGCGCTGTGCCGGCCATAGCAGCCATTTGGGGGGGTGAACCAACGGAAGGAAGACCTTTCTCTCTGTCTCTCTCCCTCACTGTCTAACTCTGCCTGTCAAAAATAAATAAAAAATTAAATAAATCTTTAAAAAACGTTTGGCAATGTAGAACCCCAGAAGTGCTGAGCAGGGTAAGTGTGCTGAATCCGGGAGTTCCAAAAACAATGAATGAGTTGAATTTCTACTTCGCAGACATTTCTGCATTGGCACCAAACCCGGAGCAGTTCTCACGACATTGCACATAGAGCAGAACCATTTGTTTCATTCTCATGGCTCATTCCATACATTCTTTCCATGTTTTGGCGGAATTCACTGGTTCTAATATAAGGTACGCCTGGCACTTCCTTTTAACTCAATAATCCACAGTACTGCTGTTTTGGAGGACGGCTGGGTTAAAACCAGCATATGCAGATGAAGGTCTCAAGGTACCAAACATGGGCCAAATATGAACATTTTTCAGATGGTTTTAACAGAGTTAAATGTTTGATAGCACAAGGAAATTGGCATCTGCAATTAGAATCCCTGAATAACAGCTACAGATAGCTGTAGGTGGACATGTTGTCTGTGAACTCTCCATCGGAAATTGTCTCTACGTGTCAGACATCTCTGGCTGCTTCCTCGTTCCCACTTTCTCACTAGCATGCAAGCAATATTGGTCAGAGTGGGGGTGTAAGCAAATGAAGCAGTCTGTGTGTGTGTGTGTGTGTGTGTGTGTGATTTGCACTGAAGCTAGGGATGGTTTGTTGACAGAATTCTGGATAATGAGGGATAGCCTTCTGCTAAGGGTTTCTAGGAAATTCTTTGGTTTTTCTTCTTTTCCCTTCCATTTTGTTTTTTTTAACCTTCCCTCTATTTATTTTTCTTTTTTTTTAAGATTCATTTATTTATTTGAAAGTCAGAGTTACACAGAGAGAGAAGGAGAGTCAGAGAGAGAGAGAGAGAGAGGTCTTCCATCTTCTGGTTCACTCGCCAGTTGGCCGCAATGGCTGGAGCTCTGCCAATCCGAAGCCAGGAGCCAGGAGCTTCTTCTGGGTCTCCCATGCGGGTGCAGGGGCCCAAGCACTTGGGCCATCTTCCACTGCTTTCCCAGGCCATAGCAGAGAGCTGGATTGGAAGAGGAGCAGCTGGAACTAGAACCAGTGCCCATATGGGATGCCAGCACTGCAGGCCAGGGCTTTATAGCGCTGGCCCCAGCCTTCCCTCCATTTCATCATACTCTGCTACCTGGAATACAGTATTGAGGCTGGAGTTCGAGTAGTCCTCTTATCAGCATAAGGCAACATATTTAAGAGCCAAAAGTCGCATGATGATGGAATGGAAAGAGAGATTATGTCTGTGTCACTGGATGCCTACATAGGATACTTTTGAGAGAAAAACAAGGCCTTATTTGCTTAATCCACTATAATTAAGTTACTATTATTTTCAGTGGAACATAATCCAAACCATCATTACACAGACATTTCTTTCTCTTTCTTTTAATCTTTAATGATTTTCTATCCAAGTTTGGAGTTGGACTCACTTGAAGGATGTAGAAAATTCTGACACCCATACCTTCCTCAGTCTGAGCTTACAGTTCTTTTCTGAGTCAGCTATCCCCAACAGGGTGTGCAGGCTCATTTGGAAAAGAAACGCAGGGTAGGCCTTCACAGTCAGTTGGAAGGGGGTACAGGTGATTCTCGGGGCCCCAGTTGCAGATTTTGTGTGAAATTTAGGCTGTGTGCACAGTCCCAGGTGTGTGCAGAGACTGGGGCTGCCTGGGGACATCAGAGCATCTCTTGTCATGGTTCAATGGCTTCCATGTCCCAGAAGAGGAGCTCACAGATCCAGAAAGCTCCGGGAATTACTCACAGATTCTCAGAGCCAACAGGACAGCAACCACCTGGTAGAGCGGGAGACCAGTGCATGCATGGATGAAGACAGAGGCCCATGGAGTCTACCTGTCCACACTGTGCCCTTGACTTTGCTGAGGGTCCGACTTCCTGTTGTTCGCTGATGAGGGGAGAGCACCCTGTGCAGTGCATTACAGAGTATCAGCACCATCACAGAGATTCAGATGAGTTAACCCTGTATTGATTGACACAGCTGGTGCTAGAATGAATGACCATCTGATGACCGGATCAGGTCTGGATTTCTGTTCACATTCATCTCTATGGAAATTAAAGTAATACGTGTTTCTTGTGTTTACTTATTGAAATTTACCTAAGAGGCAGAGGAATAGAGAGAGGGAAAGGAGGAGAGGGATATGGAGAGGAAGAGAGAGGCAGGGCTATTTGCTGGTTCACTTTGGCCAGGGCTGGACCAGGTTAAAGACTGGAGCTGGGAACTGAATGCAAGTGTTGAACCTGGGACCCAATTACTTGAGCCATCACCCTGCTCTCCAAGATTTGTATTATCAGGGAGCTAGAGTTAGAAGGTGGAAGTGGCTGTCGAACTCAGGTACTCCGTGGGTGTCTTAACTGGAATCTTAACTATTGTACCAAACACCTATCCTGTTTCTTGTTTTATAAATAATATTTAAAATGGAAAAATAATAAAGAGCACTCTACCTCAATAAACCTTGAGGATGTAACACACCTCTTATTCTAGTCCTACTTCCTCCGATATCAGAAAGCCTTGATAATATTGACAATATCCAGGCAATGATCAGTTTCTCTGAATCTTATCCTTTCCACTTATGCAACTGCACTAGAGCCCTTCTTGGTTTGTTATGTATCTATACCGGAGACATGGGGACAGGCAGAAAGAGAAGGCACCAAAGAGTCAATTCCTCTGCTCAAAGCAGGAGTTGAGAAAGGAATTGCAGAAAATATTAACAGTTGACAGCTCTGATTCATGGTCCTCAGCCCTCCCACCCCATCCATTTCCATGGAGAATTACAAATTGTTTACAAAAACAAACTTGAGGGACAAGAGGAATGTTAACAAGGTTAGTCATAGATGTGTTGTAACCATGTGGCTTTTATAGAACTACTGTGACAACAACCTCCAAGTACCCCATCCTAGAAAACAACCTGCAGCGACCGAAAAGTTGTTTTGATTTGTTTGTTTGATATTTAGAGAGAAGATTCGGTGTTGGAGCCTACAGAATTCCCAACTGAAGCCAAGTGTTGCAGGTGGAAGGGCAATGAAAAAGTCAACTAAGGTCACACTGTCCCAGGGCATGGCCAAGAGTCTACATTTGGGTGAGTTTCCTGGAACACGAGGGACAATGAGCTTGGAGGCAAAGGTAGCCAACTTGGGATCAAGCCTCCCAAGTGGTTTACAGGACGTACTGTGGGAAAATTTTATAGCAGCTGTGCAGAGGAGAGACTATAAAGGAGAAGTGTGATTTTTCCAATAAGACAATAAGCTTTTGGGGATGATCCCCATCCCTCCTTGGAACAGCCTTCTTCCGAGCCCAGAAAGGAGTCAAGGAGTTAAGTAAGTGCATCGGATTTTGGTTAAAATTCATCTTAGTGGCCAGAATATTATAGCATTTTTGTCTTTTCGTAGGAATATCTCACAATTTTGTAGGCTTAGAAGGGAATGCAAATATATTATTCCTGCTTTGAAAGAGGAACTTTATGTGTGAAACAAACCTAAATGGCTTTTATATTGTCGATCCTCACTTTCTCAGTGCACTAGAGTAAGATCCCACTATCAGGTGTCCCATGGCTGCACCAAAGGCTGCGATTATGCTAAAGTTTCAATGTGTCCTTACACAAGTTCGTGTGTTGGGAACTTAATCCCCCAACTCAGGTGTTAGTGGTAGCTTGAGGTGAGGCCACTGGGGAATAGAATTAGATGTGGTTATGAATGGGGAACTTCCATGGTAAGAGGAGAAAGAGAGAGCTGAGCTGATCCAACCCGCGATGAGATGCCCTGCCCTGTGTGAGGACCCGGCAGGAAGCCCCCACCGGAGGCTACCCCAGGCTCTTGGACTCTCCACCCTCCAGAGACAGGAATGTGCTCCCCACATTGCTGTTCATCATGAATGACCGAGTCTGTAGTTTTCAGTTGCAGCGACAGATGATGACGAAGGCAGGCTGTCGCCGAGTAGCAGAGTTCCTTGGAAGAACTTTTAAAACCTCTCAGAGTATTCCCTCAAGGAGCGTGAGATCCAGGAGGGGGAGAACAACTTTCTGTGGAATCTCTGCTCTTTCTTCAGAGGCAGCATGTGCTAAACGGTGGGTTCTCTGCAGCCTTCAAAGATGGTTTTTCCTGACTTCCTTCCATGGGGACTTGCACTCGGTATTCAGACAAGGCACTGAGATCATTGAACGTGATTGACAATGAGTCCTGTGGCCAATCAGCTCACGGGCGAGCTTTGCAGAACCCCGACTTCATGCATCCGGGCATCCTCTGTCTTCTTTTCATCCCCATGTCTCTGTTTCTTTAGGACAATGCTTGGGACTTAGCATAAGCTCAACAAATGCTTACTGAGTGAGTGGGTGAGTGAGTGACTGGAAGGGGAAGCCACGTCCATCAGTGGGAAATGGATACACGGTGTGGAACTGAAGATGTTGCCCGCAGCTGGGCTCCAGGTATGTATGCGTCTAGAATTACAAGCAATTACCTGGTGTGGAAAGTAGTTGCTGTGTGAATTTCCTGCTCAGTGTACTTTGATGTTCTTCCTACCAATCATAGATTCTGTTTTTGTTTTTGAAGTTTGGATAATGTATAACTTATCTACAAATCCACAGCTGTGGTTGCTATCAGAGCCAGCTCTTGTCCATGATTCGCCCTGTTGCGTATTCTTGTTGACATGTGGATGGATGGGATCAGAATTCGGGATGCTTTGAAGATGCCGGGGGAGATCTGGCATAATTTGGGGATGTGGTGAGCTCATTAGGAACAGGGAGCAACAGTAATAGGAATGACGGTGCTTTGTTCATCTTTTAATCCAAGATGAGACAAAGAGAAAAGCACAGAGGGGCGGGCTCTGTGGCACGGTAGGTTAAGCCTCCACCTGTGGTGTGGGCATCCCATATGGGAGCTGGTTTGGGTCCGGGATGCTCCTTTTCTGATCCAGCTCCTTGTTAGTGGATTGGAAAAGCCATGGTAGATGGTTCAAGTGCTTGGGTCCCTGCAGTCACATGGGAGACCCAGAGCAAGCTCCTGGCTTCAGGTAAACCCAGCTCCAGCCATTGTAGCCATTTGGGGATTGAACCAGCAGATGGAAGATATCTCTCTCTCTCTCTCTGTCTCTCCCTCACTCTGTAACTCTGCCTCTTAAATAAATAAATCTTTTTTTTTTTAAAGCAGAGTAGACCTGGTGTTCAGCCAGATTTGGTGAGCAGCAGTAGGACACAACTCCCTGAATCTGGCTCATCAGTTTGTGTAGGTATTGTCGATAGCTGGTGTGAAACCAGAGTGAGCTTTCTGCAGGGTTCCTGCCTTAACAAAAGACTGAAGTGTTGGGGCCAGCGCCGTGGCTCACTTGGCTAATCCTCTGCCTGCAGCACTGGCATCCCATATGGGCACCAGGTTCTAGTCCCGGTTGCCCCTCTTCCAGTCCAGCTCTCTGCTGTGGCCCAGGAAGGCAGTGGAGGATGGCCCAAGTGCTTGGGCACCTGCACCCGCATGGGAGACCAGAAGGAAGCACCTGGCTCCTGGCTTTGGATCGGCCTAGCGCTGGCTGTAGCAGCCATTTGGGGGGAGAACCAACGGAAGGAAGACCTTTCTCTCTGTCTCTCTCTCTCACTGTCTAACTCTGTCAAATAAAAAAAAAAAAGACTGAAGTGTCAAAGGTTGCATGCAACTGTCATAGAGGAGCATGGAGGCGATGATAGGGAGATGGGGAAATAGACAGATAAAAGCCAAGGTTTGGAGATGAAGCCATGGGGAAATGGACCCACATCTCACTGTCAAGGGAAATGGCTATGCGTTTCCATTTAACTCGAACATATTTACTTTGTGATTCTGGCCAGAAGCCTCTTAACAATGCCTCTCTTCTTGGGATCATTCTGGAGCTGGATTCTGGGGCAGGTGGGACAAGCATGTGTGTGGGAGTTAAGTGCAATCAGTCCGTCCTGGCTACAGCACATCGGGGTCCACACAGGCCAACACATGTCTTTATTCAGTCATCATGGGATGAATAATAATTGCACATATGGCCACTGAAATCTGTTTCCCCTTCAAAGTGCTCACTGTCTGGCTTGGGCTGGGTTGGGATTTTGCAAATTGGCATTTGGGCAACTGCTTTTCCACTGCTGAAGTGTCAGACCATTGAAGATCAGCTCATAATCCCTTCTTGGCCCAAGACATCCAGAGTTATTGCAAACCATAATTGCAGGACAGAGTTGCAGGCTGTGCATGCGGCCATGACATTTTTTTATAAGCTTGTGCAGAATGTCAGGAAAATTTCATTGTGCATTTTTATGGGCAATGTAAAGAATGCTTTATAAATATCTTGGAACTGGAAAAAATTAGTGACAACACACACACACACACACACACATGCAAGCAGGCAGCTCTAAGCTTATTGTTACTAATCATAAACATCAGGTATCTAGTGATCTAGCAACTTCGTAGCAAGATACACCACAAGACAAGTCTGGGAGGGTTTTGCAGATGTTGACAAGCTGAGAAACCATGACCCATACCAAACCCTCAGCAAGAGCTAGGTGTAGAGCAATTCTGCATTCTCTTTGGAACTGCTTTGTTCTGCAATAAAACCTAGGAACCAAACAGCCTCTGAGTCACTTATGTCTAAGTAGAAAATGGAAACGTGGGGAATGTTGTTGGAAAAAAAAAAAAAACTGAACATTTGATAAATGTTAGCTATGATCCTAAGGATATTCAGCTTCGCTCTTGGTTGACTTAGAAGCAGCTGGGGTGATCTGTACATTTCTCTGGCTCACCCCCAAGGTCAGGAGAATGACTGTAGCAGGAAACTGGGTTGGACAGACTCAATAATGAGGGAGCGCCTTGAGCAAGCCTCAGCGACACTCCATTCCCTGTGCCAGAGCACATAGCCAGGGCCAGCATAGAACTGCCTGTGTCAGCATTTCAAATCCACACGGTATTGCATAAGCTTTCCAGTGACAGCAGGGACAGCGCGTTTCCTGGAGCCTCCGAAGCAGCGCTGGAAGGGCCGTTCGAAGCATCTCATCTCACTTTCCTTGCAAGGCTGAGCTCCCGGGTGTTGAAAGCAGCAGCTCTCTTGTCTCTCAACGTTGGATTAAGTACTGTCAGGGGCAGGAAGCTCATTCCCCAAACAGTTCTTCTCTCCATCCGTTCTATTGTTACAACTTGTTCTTGAGCCTTATTGCTATTTATTTTTCTTTAGATTTTATTTATTTGAGAGGTAGAGTTACAGAGAGAGGGAGAGACAGAGAGAAAGGTCTTCCATCTACCGGTTCACTCCCCAGATGGCCACAATGGTTGGGGCTGTGCCGATCCGAAGCCAGGAGCCAGGAGCTGCTTCCGGGTCTCCCACGCAGGTGCAGGGGCCCAAGGACTTGGGCCATCTTCCACTGCTTTCCCAGGCCACAGCAGAGAGCTGGATTAGGAAGATGAGCAGCCAGGACACAAAGCAGCACCCATACGGGATGCCAGCGCCGCAGGCAGAGGCTTAGCCCACTGCACCACAGCGCTGGCTCCAGTTCGCTGTTATTTCCACTGCTGTGGTCTCCTTTTGGAGTCTCACAGAACACCCAACAGAAGTCAAATTCCTAATCCCCACGACAACCTCTTCCCCTCTCTGCAGGCAGCTGCCGTACCACTCCTGGTCCTTTCCGTCTTTACCCATGTCCCTAAGCATCTTGTTCTCCGCGTCCCAGCCACGTGCGTCTTTCAGTTCCACGACCTGAACTCTTTCTGGCTTTTGCTTGTGTGATTTCCTCTTCCTAGAATTCTGTTGGTTCTGCTCTTTCTGTAGTCGGACCCTCCTGCTCATCCTTAGCTCTCAGCTTAAACGACTCCCAGTGACAACTCTCTGATCTCTCTATCTGAGGAAAGTCCTGTCTTTCACTTCCTCAGCTTTCTGTCTTCCTCATGTTTTTTTTAGAATAACCTGTAGTTGTTTTGTATTGATTCCAGCTTTGTAATCTCCACTACAGAGCAGATCCAGAGACTTTCTTATTATTGGATTTCCCATATGTATGCAGCCCTCAATGGCCATTCATAGTGTGCACTATGAACGAACTGCCAGGCTCGTTAGTAGGAAGTGGAATAATAATGACATTGGCAGTCTCTTTTTGTTTCCAACCTTAAGAGAAATGCCTCTCATTTTCACCATCTAATTATGCTTTAAACCTGCTGATTTCAGGTTTCTAGATGGAATCTTCGACAGACAGTGCTGCCCCCTAACCAACATCTTTACTTAATTCTAATAAAACTCCAATTCTGTTTGAGTCACCTGTGTTCTTCCATGTGGTCATGTGGACTCCCAGGAAATAATAGCCATTGCATTATTACCAGCCATTGCTCTGTGAATGGGGTTTTGATGAAATTCCAGCTAATGAGACAATTTTTGTTTATTTAATACAAAAGGTTTTCTCTTTTACAAAGAGACAGCAAGAGAGCAGGGCGCTCCTTCCAGGTCACATGGCAGTTTCTGCAGGGTAACATGGCTGTGAGGTCAGCTAGTGAATATAACACCAATACCAGGGGTCGTCAAAACATTCCTGGAAAACGCATATCACAAAAACTATGTATAGATTCCAAATTTTTTTTTGCACAAAATTGAATTCTTTTTTTTTTTTTTTAAAGATTTATCTATTTATTTGAAAGTCAGACTTACAGAGAAAGGGGGAAAGACAGAGAGAGAGAGACAGACAGAGAGAGAGACAGAGAGAGAGAGAGAGTGATCATCCATCCACTGGTTCACTCCCCAAGTGGCCACAACAGTCAGAACTGAGCCAGGATGAGGCCAGGAGCCAGGAGGTTTATCTGGGTCTCCCATGCAGGTGGCACACACCCAAACACTTGAGCTGTCTTCTGCTGCTTTTCTCAGGCCATTAACAGGGAGCTGGATCAGAAGTGGAGCAGCCGAGACATGAACTGGCGTCCATATGGGATGCTAGTACTGCATGAGGTGGTTTTACCCACTATGCTACAATACTGGCCCGAATTTAACTATTAATTCTATTTTTACCCATGCATTTTGATCGACTATAATGTGATTTCATTTAAATAGTGATCATAACCCTGAAACGGGAATAAGCAATTAGCCCAGCAGTAAAGACACATATTAGAATTCCTCAGTTTAATTCTCAGCTCCAACTCCTGACTCTAGCTTCTCGCAAATGTAGGCCATGGGAGGCAAAAGTGATGGCTCAAGTATTTGGGTTCCTGCCACTCAATGTGGGGGAGCTGAATTGCAATCCCTGCTCCTGACCTCAGCCCCATCCCAGCTCAGCCATCGCAGGCCCAAGTGTGGGGGCCCTTGCACCCACGTAGAGACCTGGATGAAGCTGCTGGCTCCTGGTTTTGGCCTGGCCCAGCAGTGGCCATTGTGGCCACTTGGGGGATGAACTAGCAGATGGAAGGCTTCTCTTTCTCTGTAACTCTGACTTTCAGATAAATAAGTAAATCATTAAAAAAAAAAGTTAAAAAATCAAAAAACCCTACTCTAGTAGGGATATTGACAATGGCCATAAACAATAATTGAATAGAAAAAAAATTACCATTTCACCTAAAACTTTTATAGTAAATTTTAAGGCAATCGCAGATCATTAAAAACTGTAGTAAAATTGTTAACCGTGGGTTTGACAAAGATATAAAACAAAGTTTTGCAAAACTGCATTTACAGAAATACTGATACAGATCTTTATTTAATGTATACTAAACTGATCTTCTGTTAAAAAAAAAGAGAAGAAATTAGCAATTCCCAACTTGACTCTCACTGGGATTAAACATGACAATAGGTCTGATCTGATTTCATCATCATTTAAAAAATCATCTATTATTTTTCACTTTATGTTTCTGTGTGGGAGCAAACTGTTGAAATCTTTACTTAATGTATGCTAAACTGATCTTCTGTATATAAAGAGAATTGAAAATGAATCCTCATGTGAATGGAAGGGGAGAGGGAATGGGAAAGGGGAGAGTTGCGGGTGGGAGGGACGTTATGGGGGGGAAGCCATTGTAATCCATAAGCCGTACTTTGGAAATTTATATTCATTAAATAAAAGTTAAAAAAAAAGAAATACTGATACAGAGGCATTTCTTATTTTTTTTTTTTGTTTCTTTTCTTTTTGTTTAAATTTTAGCTCCCACATGTGAGGAAGGACACGCGGTATTTGTCTTTCTGGGTCTGGCTTATTTCATTCAACATGGTGTCCTCCAGTTGATTCCATTTTGCTGCAAATGGTAGAATTTCATTCTTTTTGTAGCTGAATCGTATTCCATGGTGAATATATATATCACATTTTCTTCATTCATTCATGTGGTAATGGTCACCCTGCTTGACTCCAAGTTTTGGCTACTGAGAACAATGCTGTTGTCGTCAAGGTGGAGTGGGTATCTCACTGATACAATGTGTTCTGTCTTCTGGGTTTATACTCAGTAGTGGGAATGCTGGATCATATGGCAAGTCTATTTCTAGTTTTTTTTTTTTTTTTTTTTTAAGAATTATTCATAGTGTTCTCCACAGTGGCTAATTCCCATTCCTACCAACAGTGTGCAAGTGTTCCCCTTTCTCTACATCCTCTCTTGTATTTGCTACTCTCTGTGTTTGGATTTTAGCCTTTCCAACATGGGTGAGGTGCTATCTTGATTTGCATTTCCATGATGGCTAGTGATGTTGAGCATTTTTTTCCCATATATTTGTTGGCCATTGGTATTTATCCTTTTGAGGATTGCCTATTAAGGTCACTTGCACATTTCTTAATTGGATTGACTATTTTTGTTGCCTTTTTTTAAAAAGATTTATTTGTTTTATTTGAAAGAGTTACACAGAGAGAGGAGAATCAGAGAGAGAGAGAGAGAGAGAGAGAGGTTTTCTGTCTGATGTTTCACTTCCCCAGATGGCCACAACAGCTGGAGCTGGGCCGATCTGAAGCCAGGAGCCAAGAGTTTCCTCCAGGTCTCCCATGCGGATGCAGGGGCCAAAGGACTTGGACCATCTTCTACTGCTTTCCCAGGCCATAGCAGAGAGCTGGATTGAAAGAGGAGCAGCCGGGACTAGAACCAGTGCCCATATAGGATGCCAATGCTTCAGGCCAGGGCGTTAACCCGCTGCACCACAGAGCCGGCCCCGTGTTGCTGTTTTGAGTTTTTAAAGCTGTTGCTATGCTATGGATATTTACCCTCCATCAGGTAGGTAGCTTGGGAATTACTTGTTCCTGATTGTTTCCTTTGCTATGCAGAGGATTCTGAGTTTGGTATAATTCCATTTGTTTAGTTTTGTTTTTATTGCCTGGGCTTTGGGGTTGTCCTTGACATCAGTGTCTTGGAGTGTTTCCCTACATTTTCTTCCAGCAACTTCATGGCTTCAGGTCTTAAACTCTGCCATCCAGGAGAAGTCCAGAACCTGATATCTTTACTTCTGCATTCTACAAAACATTCAAAGAGGAAGTAACGCCAGTACTTTTCAAACTATTGCAAAATATTGATAGAACTGGATGGATCTCTGCCAAACTCTTTTATGAGGCTAGTCTCACTTTGATACCAAAACTGAACAAGATTCGACACAAAAAGAAAATTACAAATATTCTTAATATAGGAACATAGACACAAAGAGTCTCAACAAAATACCAGCAAATCAATCCAAAATCACATAAAAAAGATCATATATCAGGATCAAGTGGGTTTTATCCCAGGAATGCAAGGGTGGCTTAACATTCACAAATCAATAAAAGTCATAAATCACATGACATTTATGAATGAGGAACAAAATCCATACGGTTATCTCAATAGATGCAGAGAAAGTATTTGATAAGACTCAACACCCCTTCATGATAACAACCTCCACAATAAATTTTAAAAAAAGGACACACACACCTTGGGGACCAGCACTCTGATGCATTGTGTTAAGCTGCCATCTGCAGTGCCTGCATTCTGTATGGATGCCAGTGCAAGCCCTGGCTGCTCCACTTCTGTTTAGCTCCCTGCTAATGCACCTGGGAAAGCAACAAAAGGTAGCCCAAATAAGTCCCTGGGTTCCTGTACCCACATGGGCGATCTAGATGAAGCTCCTGGCTCTTGGCTTTAGCTTGACACAGCCCCAACCATTGCAGCCATTTGGAGAATGAACTAGCTGCTGGAAGATCTCTCTCTGTCTCCATGTAATTTTGACTTTCAAATAGGTAAATAAATAAAAATCTTTTTGAAAAAGATTTATTTGTTTATTTGAAAGTCATTGTTACACAGAGAGAGGAGGAGAGGCAGAGAGAGAGAGAGAGGTCTTCCATCTGCTGGTTCACTCCCCTAATGGCCGAAATGGTTGGAGCAGGACCCACCTGAAGCCAGGAGCCAGGAGCTTCTTCCAGGTCTCCCATGCAGGTGCAGGGGCCCAAGGACTTGGGCCATCTTCCACTGCTTTCCCAGGCCATAGAAAAGAGCTGGATCGGAAGTAGAGCAGCTGGGACTTGAACTGGTGCCTATATGGGATGCTGGCACTGCAGGCAGTGGCTTTACCTGCTACACCACAGCGCCAGCCCATAAAAATCTTTTTTTTTTTGACAGGCAGAGTGGACAGTGAGAGAGAGACACAGAGAGAAAGGTCTTCCTTTTCTGTTGGTTCACCCCTCAATGGCTGCTGCAGCAGGCACACTGTGCGGATCTGAAGCCAGGAGCCAGGTGCTTCTCCTGGTCTCCCATGGGGTACAGGGCCCAAGGACCTGGGCCATCCTCCACTGCACTCCCGGGCCATAGCAGAGAGCTGGAGTGGAAGAGGAGCGACCGGGACAGAATCCGGTGCCCCGACTGGGGCTAGAACCTGGTGTGCCGGCGCCGCAGGCGGAGGATTAGCCTATTGAGCCGTGGCGCTGGCCACCCCCTAAAAATCTTAAAAAAAAAAAAAAAGAAAAAACACACCTCAAAATTTTAAAAGCAATGTATGACAAACCGATAGCCAATGTCATTCTGAATGGGGAAATGCTGAAAGCGATTCCCCTCCACTCTAGAACAAGACAAGGATGTGCACCTTCCCCCTCACCATTCTTATTCAATATAATGCTGGAAGGCTTAGCAAGAGCAGTTAGGGAGGACAAGGAAATTTTAAAAACATTTTAAACATGCAAAACAAAACATCATTTCGAGATGCCAATAAATGGCCTGAAAATGCAAGGAAAACCAAAAGAATGATTGACACAAATTCAGGAGATGGTGAGGCAAAAGAGGATTCTCATCAAGAGGTTTTACCTGCTCTCCTCATATATATGATTCCGAACATTCGTGCACCAAAAGAGCTCTTTTTTTATTTTTTGACAGGCAGAGTGGACAGTGAGAGAGAGAGAGACAGAGAGAAAGGTCTTCCCTTGCTGTTGGTTCCCCTCCAATGGCTGCCACGGCCGGCGCACCGCGCTGATCTGATGGCAGGAGCCAGGTGCTTCTCCTGGTCTCCTATGGGGTGCAGGGCCCAAGCACTTGGGCCATCCTCCATTGCACTCCCGGGCCACAGCAGAGAGCTGGCCTGGAAGAGGGGCAACTGAGACAGAATCCGGCGCCCCGACCGGGACTAGAACCTGGTGTGCCGGCTCTGCAAGGCGGAGGATTAGCCTAGTGAGCCGCGGCGCCAGCTTGTGCACCAAAAGAAACTTATCTCACCCAGAGATTCTGAGTGAACGATGGCTCTGGGTGTTGGATTTGCATCAAACACAGTGAGAACCAAATTCCAGTATTGCCACTTCATAATTGCATGACCGTGGGAAAGTTAAATTGGTCTATGCCTCAGTTTTCTGAAGAAATAAGGTAACTACTTCAAACAACTGGTGTGTGGATGAACTGGTTAAACACAGGCAAGACCCCTAGGACCCAGCCTGGGACGTTGGTCACTCTGCTGTATTAGCTGTTAAATGTTTAGGTTCAGGTTTTAGATATCATTTATATGCTGGTGAGTTCCCCAGTGTTCTCCCAGACAATGACAAGGACAGCCATACGTTTAGTTGGAAGCAGTGGCATGGACGTGACTTTGTCTCTCTTTTCAGAGTCCTGCAGTCTTTGGTACACAGGAAATGCTCAGCAAACATTGCACGGAACAATATTTGAATACACTTTGTCCAAAGCCCATAAATACAGCGAAGATTCCTAGAACTTTTAAACCCTCAGTTCTAGTAGTAGAGTCATAAGCTTATGAAGTCTGGGAAAGAAAAAGTAATCAACAATCAGACAGAAAATATACTGTACTTTCCAATTAAAGAGTCAAAAAGGATTGACTCAATAGTTATTTGATCGGCCGGCGCCGAGGCTCACTAGGCTAATCCTCCACCTTGCGGTGCCGGCACACGGGGTTCTAGTCCCAGTTGGGGTGCCAGATTCTGTCCCAGTTGCCCCCCTTCCAGGCCAGCTCTCTGCTGTGGCCAGGGAGTGCAGTGGAGGATGGCCCAAGTGCTTGGGCCCTGCACCCCATGGGAGACCAGGAGAAGTACCTGGCTCTTGCCATCGGATCAGCGCGGTGCGCTGGCTGCAGCACGCCGGCCATGGCGGCCATTGGAGGGTAAACCAACGGCAAAGGAAGACCTTTCTCTCTGTCTCTCTCTCTCACTGTCCACTCCGCCTGTCAAAAAAAAAATAGTTATTTGATCAAAACTAGGTAAAGGAAATAACCAGATAATACACTAAATTTTGACAATGAATATATAGAAAATAAAATTGAATATCTCTGTCATTACATTAAAGATGAACAGGTTAAATTTGCTCATAAAAATAGATGGAGTGTTTGGCCCAGAGGCTGAAATGTTGGTTAGAAACCTGTTGTGGATCATGGTGCCTGGATCAATTCCTGGCTCTGATTCCTGCTTCCAGTTTCCTGCTAATGCAGACCCTGGAAGGTGGGAGCGGTGGTAGTTGGGTTCCTACCACCCACATGAGACACCTGGCTTTTCTCTGCTCCTGGATTCAGGCTGGTCTAGACTCAGCTGTGGTAGGCATTTGGGCAGTGGGTCAACAGGTGGGAGCTCTCTCTCTGTCTCTGTTTTTGTCTCTCTGGCTCTTGAAAACAAAGTGCTAGAAAAAGGGATTCCAGGGAAAATACAACCCATAGAAGAGCAGAGATTGAAATTGTGACATCAAACAAAATGAAATTGAAGGCTCCAGCCTCTGGAGTGGAGATGGGTGATGAGGATAAGAGGCACACTTTATGAAGTCACTAGTCTCAACATTGCCCCTCCAAGTAGACAATGTAGCACCAAATAATCAAAATATACTCACAGCTGAGCATGCTGCTATCTCTCTCCTGGACATATCTGGCAGAAAAGAACTAATAACAGTTTGATCATCCCTTGTGCCTTTTGACAGACATTGGCACCTGATGGGCACATGATAGGGCTACACTTGGGTGAAACCATATGACTGATTAGGAACAATAAACATGAGTTGAAATGTATTTGGATGCTGTCACTGTTCAAGATAATTAAGAAGAAACACATTTGGAAATAATATTTGAATCAAAGAAAAATTAAAAGAGAAATGATGAGCTATCTTAACCAGGGATCTCCACGGGATACAGTTATAGTTGTGCTCCAAGGGCCCGAGGTTACCCTAGACATTCGTGTGGTTAAACTGCAGAGAACAATGCAGAGCTAAGACTTCATCATAAGAAATCAACAAAATGCTACAGCGGTCAAGACAAAGTTAAACTGCATTCATAAAACGTCTAACATTATTAAAATAGAAAAATGCATAAATGGATTTTAAGAATTTTCCTTGAGAAAACTGCCCTGGGTTAACTCAAAGGGGAAAGTAGAAGGATGAAGAATTTTTTAACTGAAATGTAATAACTGTATATGTCTAAGGAGCACAGCGTAAGATAAGTAATTAAAATCATGATGTGTGTTCTAGCAGTGATGTCTATAACAGACAAGACGTGGAAGCAACTCAAGTGTCCATGCACTGGTGAGTGGATAAACACACTACTGCCGAGAGTACAGTGGAACATTACTAAGCCTTGAAAAGGAAGGGAATTCTGGCACCTGCTACAGCATGGAGGAGCCTGGAGGGAATAATTATGCAGTGACAAAAAAAGACAGATTCTGTAGGATTCCACTTATGTGAGGGGCTGAGAGTAGTCAGTTCATGGGGACAGAAAGTAGGGAGGAATTGCCAGAGGCTGGGGAGGGGGAACCGGAAGTCCCTGTTTCATGGGGACAGCGTTCAGTTTGGCAAGGTGAAGCATTCTGGAGATGGATGCTGGTGACAATGGCATAACCAGGTGGACTCACTGCACTACACGTTAAAAATGGCCAAAATGACAAGTATTGGGTCATGGATTCCTTACCACAGTTCATCATTTTTAAAAGGTCATAATAGACAGAGAGAAGCTTGAGGATGCTATATTCAACTTAGTAACAGATTTAAAACTGAAACAAAGACGACTGTTCAGCAACATGAATTCTAAAGGAAGCATACTTAAGTATAAGAGAGTGAAAAGTGATTAAATATTTACCCCGGGGCCGGCGCTATGGCTCACTTGGTTAATCCTCTACCTGCGGTGCTGGCATATGGGTGCTGGGTTCTAGTTCCGGTGCTCCTCTTCCTATCCAGCTCTCTGCTGTGGCCTGGGAGGGCAGTGAAGGATGGCCCAAGTGCCTGGGCCCCTGCTCCCGCGTTGGAGACCAGGAGGAAGCACCTGGCTCCTGGCTTCGGATTGGCGTAGCTCCGGCCGTGGTGGCCATTTGGGGAGCGAACCAACGGAAGGAAGACCTTTCTCTCTGTCTCTCTCTCTCACTATCTATAACTCTACCTGTCAAATAAACAAAAAATTTACCACTGTAAAATGCACGACTGTATGGATTGATAGTAGATTAATATCAAATCTTTACCTGAGCAGATTGTTCCCTGATATTTAAACTGTCTCACTCCCTAGACCAGTGTCTCTAACCTTGGGTGAGGGTTGGGATTCCCGGTGAAGTTTAAGAGTGTTAACACCTTGGTCCCATCTGCAGAGATTTCTGCAAAAGGGATTAGCAGTGTGGTCTGAGCATGGAGTTTCTTTTTTTCTTTTTTTCTTTATAATTCCCTGTGTACTGCCGATAGGCTAGTGTTAACACCACAGTTATAAACAAACATGGGGAAAAATCCCAGCATCATTTGCTCAACCCTGCATTATTGCAATACTAAAACTCCAAACTTTAGAAAATAGGACAAAAGAGGTAAATGTAGACCAATCTTAATTATGGCTATGGTTGCATAAATGTGAATTGGGTATTTTCAGGTAGATTTTTACGACTTATCAAATGAATAAAGCATTGTGACAAGGCAAGGTGCAGCACAGGATTTAAGGGTGAATAAATACACAGAGTTCATTACATCAGTAACTTAAAGAAAGCAAATCCCATCAGAATATTAGACTCTGGAAACAAAAAATATTTGACAAAATTCACTAGATTCCTCCATTCCTCTCCCCCAAATTCCAAATTAAATGCAAATAGAAGGGAACTATTCAAATAAAATAAAGAATGTTTACCTCAAATCAATATCAAATGTTTTCTAATTTATAAAAATTATACTGACTTCAGTTATAGCCAGGAATTAGACAGGGATGCCAGTTGTCACCATGGTTCTTCAACTTTGTCATTAAAAGTTTTAGCTAATGAATTGGGAACAGAGAATGGAATACTTGGCACTAACAATGTAAAACAAAGTATCAAATGATCTCTTGATGCTGATATAACTTTTAACTAGAAAACATAAGACATGCAAAAACTACTACAAAGGTAAGCCAAGGATATGCAATGGTAAGTCACAGTACAGCAACTCCAAATAGCTCATAAAATAACAATAGTTACTCAATCTCACTACTAGACAAGGAATGAAGATGGAGCTAATAACTATGAAACAGCCCCATCCACACACAGACAAGTCAATGTAAATAAAAAGATGTATAGCCATTGTTGCTGGAAACCAGGGGAAAAGACCTACCTGTGCTCTTTCTCTCTGTCTCTCTCTCTCACTGTCCACTCTGCCTGTCAAAAAAAAAAAAAAAAAAAAAAAAGCCAGCGCCACGGCTCAATAGGCTAATCCTCTGCCTAGCAGCACCGGCACACCAGGTTCTAGTCCCCGTCGGGGCGCTGGATTCTGTCCTGGTTGCCCCTCTTCCAGGCCAGCTCTCTGCTGTGGCCAGGGAGTGCGGTGGAGGGTGGCCCAAGTGCTTGGGCCCTGCACCCCATGGGAGACCAGGAGAAGCACCTGGCTCCTGCCTTCGGATCAGCGCAGTGCGTCGGCCGCGGCGGCCATTGGAGGGTGAACCAACGGCAAGGGAAGACCTTTCTCTCTGTCTTTCTCTCTCACTGTCCACTCTGCCTGTCAAAAAAAAAAAAAAAAAAAAAAAAAAGAAAAAAAAACACCTGTGCTACCTGGTTGGTGGCAAGGTAAACCGAATCTTTGTGGAAAGCAATGTGACAACATTTGTTAAAATAATGTAGAGCTTCTGACCCAGAAATTCACTCCTGGTAAAATTTTCCTCTAAAAACAGAAGCTGCGGTCCATACAGAAGCCTCCATACCTGGATATTTATTACAGCATGGTTGGTAGTGGCAAAAATGAGACAGGAATGCAATGTCCAGCCACAGAATGAATTTGATGCACAGCAGTTGGTTTGGAAAACAATCCATGGGATATTTTTAGGCAAGAAAAGGAAAAGGAAAAGTCTATAAGAAGATTCAATTACTGTGAGATAGACAGTAACCTCCAAACAAAAAAACCTTGTATGTTTCCTTGTGTATGAATAGAATTATGCATAAGTGTGGAGCTATGTGTGTATATAGGATTAAGTGGCTATTTAAGCATGCATATCACTACAACAAATCAAGCAGGTATCTATACCTCAGTATAATATGTGTGTGTGTGTGTGTGTGTGTGTGTATCAAGGGCAACTCTATGTATATATGTAAAATATACACAAATGTTTCTATATGTAGAGGACTAGATTTATGCATATCTCTGCTTCTATGAATAGGAAAATGTTAATTCTCACAGGAGTAATAATATTGACTAGATTGTTGGTATGATTGCCTGCCTATGTACATATGTGTGTTTGGATGGAGTTGAGAATAGAATTGCATATAAAACCAGGGGTTGTTGGGGTTAGGGCTACCGTTATGGCTATAGATGGGAATGGAGTTGAAGGGTGTGTACATTCAGGGACAGGCATTGTGGCTCAGGGGGTTAAGCTGCTGCTTGAAACCCCGCATCCCATATTAGAGTGCAGTTTTGAGTCCCAGGAAGTACCAGATGTTGGTGTCGAGTTCCAGCCAGCTATGTGGGACATCTGGATGGAGTTCCTTGCCTCCCGGCTTTAGGCTGACCCAGCTCTGGCTACTGAGGCCATTTGGGAAGGAAACCAGCAGAAGAAAAATTAATCTCTCTCTCTCTCTCCCCCTCTCCCTTTCAAATAAATAAAATAAATTGTTTTAAAAGCAAGGGTTTGTGCATCAGTATGAGTTTGGGGCTTGGATGTGGAGAGGATTAAGATCTAAATTAGATCCGGATAAGATATGATTATGATCTATTTTTCTACACAATTATATGTAAGATTCTACAGCTGTAGCTTCTTGGGATTGTGAATATAGATTTTGTGGCATTACAGAATTATTAGTTGGATTTTAAAGTTCGTACCTGAATATGATTTTGATTCTACCTCTAAGATTGTGATTAACTATATTTAACTATGTAAATCTATGTGTGTAGGAATATATAAATATATCTGCCTTTTGCATCATAAAATTATGTAAGATGTGTCTATATTTGTAATAGCTAGGGGTTTGTAAGTGTATTTGCATAGAGTACCCTCTATGGGTTTGTGTGAATATACATCTAATTATGCAGGAATATATATATATATAGATATATGCATTATATATGTTATACACATACACATATCAGGGGTCCTCCAAAAAAGTTTAGAGGAAATTGCATATTATGAAAAAACTATACTTGGATTTAAAAAAAATCTTCTGCACCAAAATAGCCCATGTCTGAATAGGATCTGACCAATTTGAGGCCAGAAGAAGAAAAGACATCAGTTTGAAAACAACCCCTTGAGAGCAGTGTGAATTCTGCTAAAATGGAAGGCAGAACATGCTTAGATGAAACAGCAGTCAGCTTTATGGGGACAGTTCCTAGAAGAAGCCAGCAGGTAACAAACGGACAACTCATTTTAGGAAGGGACGGGATGATCTTGCCGCCAGAATTCACAACAACAGACCATCTACACCAATTTGCCAGGAAAGAAATTAATCTCCGTTGTATCCTAACTGAGGACCAACGATTAACAGCAGACGTAAAGGCCAACAGCAGGAACACCTCAGCTGGTTCGGCTTGAACAAGTCCACAAAAAGCAGAGCAAACTTCCCACTCAATGGGTGCAAAAATGTTGCCCTCAGATCAGCAGCAGACAAGGGCACCACTCTCCATGGAGATTTCACACAAGTAAGATCAAGAATCTGAAGCAGTTCTTCAAAGAATGTTACAATGGGAGGTGAAACCTGGCTTTTGCCCTGTGATCCGGAAGATAAAACAAGATCAAAGCAATGGCAACCAAGAGGTGGGAGTGGTCCAGTCACAGCAGAAGTGACTGGTAACCAGCAAAGGTCATGGCCACGTTTCTGTTGTTGTTATTGTTGTTGTTTTGGGGGGATGCTCAAGGCATTTTGCTTTCAGACTTTCCAGCGAGCCAGGAAAGACCGCACCTGCTTCCTAGGGCAGTGTTTTGAGAAAGTGTGCCACGCCCAGGACAGCATCTCCAGGCAGTCCTCCATCCCCACAGTGCTCCTGTCCGTTCCTCCCATCAGTCAAGGAGGATTTTGTGAGCATTTCAGTAGGAAATTGTTACACTTCCACCTTCAAGTCCTGATTTGGCTTCTTCCAGAGTACGTTTCATTTCCTAAACTTCAGACATCTCTCAAGAACACCTGTTTTTCTTCAGCTAATAACATGGGAAAGGATGCATGGACGTGGCTACCTTTCCAGGACCCAAAAGTCTCCAGGGTTGCACTAAATGACTGCTATTACTGGTTATAAAAGTGTCTTGAATTTGATGGAGCTCACGTTGAGAAAAACAGTTTTTGTGCTTTTATAAAAATGTTTATTTTCAGATGCTTGAAAAGCAGAATTCAAGAGAGAGAGAGAGGGAGAGAGAGAGAGGGAGAGAGAGAGAGGGAGAGAGAGAGAGAGAGACCTATTTAATTCTTAATTCTGTTTTCCACAAATATTTTGAAATCACATGCTGGCTTCAGAAAGTTCATGGAAAACTGGGCTTAATGGATAATTCATATTTTCAACAAATGTTTTAAAGTACCCTCAGCTGACTCATGTATATATACATGTATTTGAGAATACATACCAATGCATATATATTTATAAATCATAATCCTCTGGTATGTTTGTAACATCTGTTAATTATTGATTTGCAAAAGAGATCCTACAAAATGGAATTTTGCCAAGATTATGTAAATATATCCATGCTTTTAGAGGGTGCTTCAGTGTTTCTTTCTCTGATTCCATATTAGAGTGTGTAATTAATTCTATATCTCCACCAAGTTATGAATGTTGATCTGGATTTATGGAACACCAATATGAAGATGCTTCAAAAGCCCTGGAAAGTGGTGTTGAAAATTAGTTTATTTTGGTGATGATAATATTTTTTGGTGCGTGAAAAAAATTTTTTTTCATACTATGTGGAAAAACCATGCATGGATTTCAGAAATATTTTTGTATTAGTTCTGTATTTGTTTACATTTCATAAATACATATTTATAGGATTATGTATGTTGATTAACAGCTGTAACTTTATATATTTAGGATTATGTAAACACTTCTCTCTCAGTATGGTATTTAAATGTTAGCTTCTGTTCTATGGGATCATAAGAATATCTGTGTGTTTGACAGGATTATGTTAGTAGAGTTCTTACATGTATCTAGGAGAAAATAATAATACATTCATCTGACACTAGATAAAATTAAATACATGTGGTTAGATCTAGAACTCTTTTAGAATTGTACAAATGTGTGTACGTATTTAGTTGCACAGAATCACAGAAATATATTTGTATATGTATTTGTAAATGCATTTGTGTGTATATTACCTTTTGCTTCAAAGAAGGCATAAACATATCAGTGTCTGTATATGATTGTACAAATATCATAAGTCAATTTCTTTTTCTATCTCTCTTCAGGTGAGATATACATCTCTGCCGTAAATGTTTATGAAAATCCATCACTATTTTTATCTATGTAGTGTCATATCTTCTAGGAGCATGTAAAATATCTTAATCTGAATCTCCATAGAAGATTAACTAAATGTGTTCCTTGAATTTTACTTTAACTATACTTTAGATCTTTGCTCAAGATGGGCATGTATACCAATACAGTTATGTAAACATACTTGTATCTGAAAATCTGTATTTATACCATCTACATATTTTGATATTATAAATACATTAGATACAAATTGTACACAAGTTATGGAATCTAGTTATTACAGAAAAACCTGCCAAATCATGGCACAAAATACAAAATTAGAATATTACTTAGCATCGTGGTGCAGCAGGTTAAGACATTGCCTGTGACACTGGCATCCCATATTGGAGCCCTGGTTGAAGTCCCATCTGCTCTGCTTCTGATCCAGTTCCCTGCTACTGCTCCTGGAGCCTCAACGGATGATAGCCCAAATGCTTGGGTCCCTGACGTCCACGTGGGAGACCTCAGTGGATTTCCTGGCTCCTGACTTCAGCCTTGGCCAGCCCTTGACCAGCTCCAGCCATTGTTGCCTTTTGGAGAGTGAACCAGCACATGTAAGATCTTTCTCAGTCTCTCCTTCCCGCTCACTCTATCACTCTGCCTTTCAAATAAAGAAAATGAATAAATAAAATAAATCTTTAAAACATTAATAAAAGAATATTACTAGAAGCATGTACTCCTTCTAATTATTTTATCTGCTATTTCAGTGCCTTTCCCATGATCTAACCACAATTTTAAATTTTAAAAACTATTTTTTCCATAATAATATTATCTGATATATGTACTTTCCCAAGAAACAAATATTTCTCTTATTTCTAAATCTTCTAATTTTATGATTTTCTCTGATTTAGTTTTCTTTTCTACTTAAAATTTACCCATGTTGGGGGCTGGCGCTGTGGCGTAGCAGGTAAAGCCGCTGTCTGCAGAGCCGGTATCCTATATTAGCACTGGTTCAAGCCCCTGCTGCTCCACTTCCAATCCAGCTCCCTGCTGTGGCCTAGGAAAGCAGTAGAAGATGGCCCAAGTCCTTGGGCCCCTGCACCCACATGAGAGACCCAGAAGAAGCTCCTGGCTCTTGGCTTTGGTTCAGCACAGCTCCAGCTGTTGTGGTCATCTGGGGAGTGAACCAACAGATGGAAGACCTCTCTCTCTCTCTGCCTCTCCTTCTCTCTGTGTGTAACTCTGACTTTCAAATAAATAAATCTTAAAGAAAAAATTTACCCATGCTGGAATGAACTGGAAAGTGGAAAAATCTGTTTCTCTCCATCTTCCCTCTCATTCTCTCTCCCTCATCTTTCTCTTTATCTTCCCTTCAAATAAATAAAATAAAATAATTACTTAAAAACTTAAAAAAATATAGGTGCCTATATAGCATATGAACTTACGGTCATTTATTAGTTCTAGAAACAGACTTGATGGATTAGTTAATTAGGATCAAACTTCCACTATTAATATCTGAGTTTCTGTTAATTCCCCCACTGTCTATTCTTGTGGTTACTAATGAACTTGAACATGCTTCATTTTTTAAAAAAATAAGCCTCTGGTACTTTCTTCTCTGTGAATTGCGTTCCAGATCTTCTCTTGCCATGCCAGGAAGGTGCCAGGAGCAGTGTCACATGGAGGTTGTTAAAAATAAGGATCCTGTCACCAAGAGTGTGAGCTTCCGACAAGAAGGGCACCAGAACACAGGCACAGAATCTGCAACTGCTTACTCCTCCGAACTTGATTTTCACAAGACTTTCTGAGAAAGTTTATCTTGCAACATTGTATTCAGAAGGAGCCTCTTGACTGGAAAAGAATTATCCGGGTAGATCCGGGCAGATTTTAAAAATGTAACTAATTATTTATTTAATTTTTTGAAAGGCAGAGAGATAGATAATAGGTAGATATACAGATTAGATATAGATATATAGATATAGATATATAGATTGATTTATCTCTGGGAATCAGTTTTGTAGGAATCTCTCCATTCCCTCACTTGTGCCCTTTCCTTGTCATAAGTAAATCAAGCTCTCCTTTGAGCACCTCCTGCTTGGGGTTGATTTCTTTGGCGATACCCCAAGCTAACCAACCCCTTGTGTCTGTTGACAATCTCAGACCCCATCCAAGAGGAGTTGGTTGATGGCTTTATTAGAGTTTGAGAGGAACCACTCATTTGGGTTTGCTTAATAGTTTTGTGTTCATTTATATATTTTGTGCCCCACTTAATAATGCGAGTGTTGAAAAAATTGTCATTGTTTACTTATAAATAATTATCAATTTTCAACATCTCGCTGCATCTACTTCATACATAGATCTTAAATACATACACACTCAAAATATTGATCTTGAAAACAGGGATATTAATATCACATAACATGGGAATCATGACAAAAGGATCTTTTTTTTTTTTTTTTTTTGACAGGCAGAGTGGACAGTGAGAGAGAGAGAGACAGAGAGAAAGGTCTTCCTTTTTTCCGTTGGTTCACCCCCCAGTGGCTGTTGCGGCTGGCGCGCTGTGGCCGGTGCACCACGCTGATCCAAAGGCAGGAGCCAGGTGCTTCTCCTGGTCTCCCATGTGGGTGCAGGGCCCAAGCACTTGGGCCATCCTCCAGTGCACTCCCTGGCCACAGCAGAGAGCTGGCCTGGAAGAGGGGCAACCAGGACTAGAACCCGGTGCGCCAGCACTGCAGGCAGATGATTAGCCTAGTGATCCGCAGCACCGGCCAGACAAAAGGATCTTAAAACAAGGAAAAAATAATATATGATTATTCAAAGGGTACAATTCAGTGAAGGTAATATTTATAGCTATCAATATACCAAATAATATGATCTTGACACATTTTAATATGTTTTAACTTCCACCTATGAGAAAATTTTGTCTTTATGGGTCTGGCTTATATCACTTAGCATAATAATCTCCTGTTCCATTTATTTTGTGGCAAGTGTCATGATTTCATTCACTTTATGAGTGAATAATATTCCATCCTGTGTATGTCCCATGTTTCCTTGACTCCAACATCAGCTGATGGGCATCTGAGTTGATTCTGTGTCTTTCCTATCATGGCTTGGGCTGTAATAAACATGGGATTGTGTTGACTTAATTTTCCCTGCACATCCTGGTTCCCTTGGTGGATCTATTTTTAGTTTTTTTTTTTTTTTTGAGAAATATCCATATTTTTTTCCATAATGACTAGGCTAATTTGCATTCCCACTAACAGTATATCAGCGTTCTCCATTCTCTGCATCCTCTCCAGCATATGTGATTTTTTAACTTTTGGATAATAGCCATCCTAACTGGCACAAAATGACACCGCATTGTGGTTTTTATTTGCATTTCCCAGAAGGCTAAAGATACAGAGCGTCTTTTCATGGATCTTTTGGCCATTTGTATTTCTTCTTTTGAGAAATGTCTATTTGTATACTTTGCCCATTTCTTCACTAGATTCCTTGCTTTGTTGTTGTTGAATTTCTTGAGCTCCCTATATATTCTGGCTGTCAGCAAATATTTTCTCACATTCTGTCAGTTGTCTCTTCACTCCGTAGATTGTTTCATTTACTGTGCAGATACTTCTTAGCTTGATATAATCCCATCTCTCTCTCTCTCTCTCTCTCTCTCTCTCTCTCTCTCCTTCATTACCTGTGCTCTTGGGATCTTATACTGTAAGATGATGCCTGTGCCAATGTCTTGCATTGGAGTGTTTCCCCTATGTTTTTCTACAGTAGTTTCACAGTTTGGATCTTATATTTAGATCCTTGGTAAATTTTGAGCTGCTGTTTGTAGACAGTATAAGGTAAGGCTCTTGTTTCAAACTTCTGCATGTGAGATAAAATTTTTCCATCATCATTTATTGAAGAGAGTGTCCTTTCTCAAGTAGTGTTTTTACCACTGACCCTGACCCTGACCCTGACCCTAATCAAAGATGATTTGGCTTAGATATGTGGGTTTATTTCTGGGTTTCTATTTTGTTTCATGGGTCTATATGTCTACTTCTTGCCAGTACCATGCCGTTTTGGTTATAATAGCCCTACAGTATGTCTTGAGATCTGATATTGTGATGCCTCCACTTTGTTTTTATCATTCTTGATTGCTTCACTATTCTGCCTCTTTTGTGTTTCTTTTTAAATTTTAGCATTTTTTTCTGTCATTGGTGTTTTAATGGAGATTGCATTGAATCTATAAATTACTTTGTGTTGTATGGACATTTTGATAATATTAATTCTTCTAATCCATGAACATGAGGTCTTTCCATTATTGTGTGTGTTTCTTCTTCAATTTCTTTCATTAGTTTTTTTTTTTGTAATTTCCATTGTAGAAGTTTTTCTTGGTTAAATTTATCCCAATATATTTATATTTTTTGTAACCGCTGTGAATAGGATTGCTCTCAAAAGTTTTTTCTCAGCATGATCATTGCTGTTGTATAAAAGCTACTACTGATTTTTGTGATTTTGTATCTTGCAACTTTAGTATAATATCTTATCAGCTCTAATAATCTTTTGGTGGAACTCTTTTGGCTCTCTGATAGATAGGATTGTGTCATCTGCAAATAGGGATAATCTTACCTCCTTTCCAATTTATATACAGTTTATTTCCTTCTCTCAGCAGTGGTGCTGGCTAAAAATTCCAGAACCAGATTGAATAAGAGGGCAAGAGTAGACATCCTAGTCAAGTTCCAGATTTTACTGGAAATGGTCCCAGCGTTTCCTTATTTAATATGGTGTTGGCTGTGGACTTGTCGTATATGGCCTTTGTTGTGTTCAGGTATGTTACTTGTCTAGCTAACTTGCCCAAGGTTTTGTCATGAAATGCTGTTGTACTTTGTCAAATACTTTCTCTGCATTCATTGATATCATCACAGGATTTTTTCAATCAACAAAAACAATCCTCTAAAAGTGATAGAAACAAGTGATCCTTCAGATGTACAAAAATAAACATAGAAACCCAAGAAATATGAATAAGCAAGAAAATATGCCCCAAAAGGAACACAATAATGCATTAGAATTAGACCATGAAGAAAGGAAGATTGACTAAATGACAGAGAAAGAAATCAAAAGAATGATTGCAAGGTTACTCAAAGAGATACAAAATATACAGATAAAAATTAAATGAAACTAGAAAATCAGTGTATGATGTGAATGAGAAAGAAATTCAGCAGAGACAGAGATACTGAAGGAGGATAAAAATAATAAAAACAAACTCAATAAACTAAATAAAATATAGTAGGAAGCATTAAAAATAGACATCAACCAGAAGAAAGAACATCTGGTCTTAAAGAGAAGTATTTTGAAATACTTCAGTCAGAGATGGAAAAGAAAAAGACAGAATTAAAGAGAATAAAAACAGCACTTGGGATCTCTGGGATACCATCAAACAAACTAATATTTGTCTTTAGAGAATTCCTGAAAGAATGGAAAAGAATAACTTCGGAAAACCTATTCAATGAAGAAATACACATGTTCAGAAAAGTCTCACTATGACATGTTACAGTCAAATTTTCAACAGTACAATGCAAAGTTAATAGTCTAAGATTTGCAAGAGAAAAACGTCAGATCACTTTTACAGGGACTCCCATTAATTAGATTGACAGCTGATATCTCAACAGAAACCTCACAGGCCAGCAGAGAATGAAAAGATATAATCTAACTTCCAAAAGAAAAAAAATTCCAGCCAGGAATACTTTATCCAGGAAAGCTCTCTTTCATAAATGAAGGTGAAATAAACGCCTTTCAATACTAGCAAAAAATTGGGGGCCAGTGCTGAGGTGCAGTGGGTTAAAGCCTCAGCCTGCAGTGCCAGCATCCCATGTGGGCGTCGGTTTGAGTCCCCGCTACTCCACTTCCTATCCAGCTCCCTGCTAATGCACATGGGAGAGCAGTGGAAGATGGCCCAAGATTTGGGCCTGCACCCGTGTGGGAGACCTACAGGAAGCTCCTGGCTCCTGGCTTCAGATAGGCCCAGTTTCAGCTGTTGCAGCCATTTGGGGAATGAATCAGCAGGTGGAAGACCCCTCTCTTTCTCTCTGTAACTCTACCTTTCAAATAAATGACATAAGTCTTAAAAAAAGAAAAAGCAAGCAAAAATTGAAAAAAATTCATTACTACTTGACCCAGCCTTACAAATGACATGCAAGGAAGTACTACATATAGAAACACGAAAAAGCAATTGGCACCATAGAGTGTGGAAGTATGATACCAACTATCAAAAGAAAGAACAAAGGATATTCAAAGCAAACATTAGGAATTTTAAAGAAAAAATATGGCAGAACCTGGTCATTACTTATCAATACCAGCCTTGAATGTAGATGAACTAAATTCCAATTGTGTTCTCTGATATGTGGTAGTTAATAGAGAACATAAAAATATGTATAAGAATGAAACGGACATCTTAGGATTTGACTATTATTTTTAGTCATCATGTATGCTTCTATGAAGCAGGAATCTTCCTACTTTTTACCTGTTGAACATTATGGTTAGTGGTGCATTAAACCTGTAAGTACAAAGTAATTGAAATTATGTTATTGCAAAAATTAAAGGAAAAAAGAAAGGAAGGAAGGGTGGGGGATAGAGGGAGAGAAGGAAGGAGGGAAGTATGGTTACCTTCTTAGAACTGTTTCTATGAAACACATGAAATATGTTCTCTTCATGTTAATGACAAGTTTTTAAAAAATACTGACTGGTAGATAAAATTGAGAAACAACTAGATGCTGCTTCTACAAGAAACACACTTTACCAATAAACACACACATACTGATTGAAAGTGAAAGGATGAAAAAATATAGGAAATGCAAACAGAAATCAGATGCAAGCAGAAGTAACTAGAATTGTATGAGACAAAATAAGACTTTAAGATAAAAACTGTTAAAAGAGACAAAACCACTACAGAATAGTCAAAGGATCAGTTCAACAAGAATGTATAACTATTGTCAATATATATGCGCCTAATGCCAGAGCACATAAAAAATGTTAATAGATACAAAGGATATATAAGCTCTAATACAATAGCACTGGAGGCCTTAATACCCCACTTTCTTCAATGGAAAGATCAATCAGAGAAAAACAATAACAAAGAAACAAAGAGTTAATCTACTATGGACTAAATGGACCTACAACATGTACAGAACACTTCACCCCACAGCTGCCCAATGCACATTCTTTTTATCAGTATATGGAACATTCTCTAGGATAGACAATGAATTAGGCCATGAACAAGTCTCAGTAAATTTAAAAAATTTAAATCCTATCATGTATCTTTTCTGACCACAATAGGATGAAGCTGGAAATTCACAAGAAACTTGAGCAATTCGGCTGATGCATGAAGACTGAACAACACGCTTCTGAATGAACAGCAGGTCACTGAATAAATCAAAACAGACGCTAAACATGAAAACTATGGAAATGGAAATCCACATATCGAATCTTATCAGATACAGCAGCAGCAGTGTTAAGAGGAAAGTTTACATGAAATAAAATGGAAAGTTACCATATAAATAATCTAATGCATCTCAAGGACCTAGAAAATAATAACAAAATAATCCCTAAAATTAACAGAGAGAAACAGTGAAATTGGAGAAGCAATACACATAAAAATGTAAAAATATGAAAGAGTAAGGAAATTATGAGCTGATTTTTTGAAAAGATAAACAAAATTGATACACCGTTAGCCGGACTAATCAAGAAAAACAGAAAGACTCAGGCCAATAAAATCACAGATGAAAAAGGAAGTATTTCAACAGATACCACAAACAGACGAAGAATCATTAGAAATTAACATGGTCAATTACATACCAACAAATTGGAATCCTAGTAGAAACGATTTCTGGAAACATAATTTACCAGAATTCCATCATGAAGACATAGAAAACCAAGGATCAGACTGAATCAGTGATTCTCCCAACAAATAAAATCCCAGGACCAGATGACTTCACTGCTGAATTCTACCGAACTTTTAAGGCAGAATTAACACCAGTGCTTCTCAAACTGTTCCAGTCGATAGGGAGAGAAACTCATTCAATGAGATCAGTATTATCAAAATAATTCAAAAACCAAAGACACAATGAAGAAAGAAGACTCTAGTTCAATATCCCTCATGAACATCGATCCAAAAGCCCTCAACAAATACTAGCAGATCGAATTCAGAACACATCCAAGAAGACATCCACCCTGACCGAGTGGGATTTATCTCGGGGATGCATGGATGGTTCAATATACCCCAATCAATACATGTGATAACTACAGCAATGGCATTAACTTTGGTACACGACAAATATATTCCCATTTGTGACTTACCCTTTTACTCTAATTCAGACATCTTTGGATAAATAAGAGTTCATAATATTAATGTGATAATTAAATTTCCAAATTTAATTCTTCGGTTTCTTGTTTAACCAGTTCTTGCCTATCCTTTGGTTACAAACAGCTTTGCCTCTTTCATCTAATGTTATGACGATTCTTCTCTTTACAACCCAATGTAAATTGGTATTTGTTCAAGTGATGAAGTTGCAATCCAAATTTTTTTTCACATGGATAATCAGCTGTTCTAGAAGCATAGATTGAATATTTTTTCCTTTTTAAAAATTGGTATTAATATAAAGGGAATAAATTTCATGTATTTCATAGATACAATCCTAAGAAAATAACTGTAATTCTCTCCATCCTTCCCTCTCTCCCTCAGTCCTTCTCTATCTTTCCTTTCTTTTTTCCTTTAATTTTTACAGTAATATAATTTCAATTTGCTCTATAATCATAGGCTTAATGTACCACTCACATTTCCTTCTTTCCTCAGTTCTCTAGAATGCACTTCATACATTTATCAGATTACCTGTGTGTGTGGCTTCTGCTTACATTATCACATTCATTGGTCTGTTTCTTTATGCTTCTGTCACATCACACCACCGTAATGTTCAAGATCTTTTGTGGGATATGTTCATTTTATCCATCTCTCCTTATTCAGTATATATTCTTATGACTTCAATGCTTTGAAAAATAACTTTGGAAAACTTCTTGAAAATACTTTCAATACTTAGATTAAAATCACATTGAGTCTGTAGATAACTTTGGGGAGAATTGACATCTTCCTGATATTGAAGTTGTGACCATGAACATGAGGTAGGATCATGGTCATCTTTAGTATCTTTCAGTAGGAGTTACTAAACATTTTCATACAAGTCTTCCACATATCTTGATAATTTATTTTAGACCATATATGTGCATATTCTATTTTAAAATCATACACTAAAATTGTTGCAATCTATAGACTCTGCCATGAATTTTTGTTTATTAATCATATTGGCCATTTTAATACACTTTATGTATAAATTCTATCAATCTATCTGTTGGGTTTTCTTGGCTTTTACATATAGAGACTGGCAGTTTCTAAATAATGAGTTTTGTTTGTATTTCTTTCCAATTCCTTTCTTAAACCTTCAATTTAAACCTACTTATTTATTGATTGATCTTTTCTGTTTGATTGTGTATCTGAGTATGTATGTGTGTTAATTTTTTTGTTCAAAGAGGACATACAATAAATATTTGAATAGAAGTAATGATAGTGGATAAATTGATCTTGTGCCTATTTTATGAAGATTAATAGCCTTTTAACATGAATTTTTGATGTAGCTTTTATATAAAGCCTTTAACAACTGCAAAGAGCATCCTTTTGTTTTCTAGTGTGCCAAGGATATATATCTATCATGCTTAGATGTTGGCTTTTCAAAGATATTTTTGGTGTCTGTTGGAGTGACTTCATATTCTTTTATTTAATCTAGTTCTATGCTTAATTACACTTTTTTCACTTCTTAATCATGGTAAATTCCAAATGCATGTGAAAGCATGCTGACTCCTCACATATGCCTCACCTAAGGACAGCCAGTTTCAGCATTTTGTTAATTTCTTTTTTATTATTCCCTCTCTCCTGCACTCCCTCCTACCCTGCATTTGAGTATGCTAAGACTCGGCTGTGCTGGTGCATCCATAATATTTCAGAATGCATATGGAGGGCAATTTAAATGTGTTGCTGCTTTTTATGCTCTGTGAAAGCATTCCTTTCTCTTCTTTATGTCATTGGCTTATGGAAACTGGATCGAGCATTGGGCCAATTCCTTTTGAGTATTGTCATTTAACTCTTCTCTTTTATTTCCTGCCAAATGATAGTGGAACAGACACTTGTGGATTCGTACACTGCCCAGGTGGGCTGTGTGCCTCCTGCAGCCTCCAGGTGCTTTGTGTTCAGTTCAGCTCAGACTGATGTCAGTCAGTTCTGCTGGTGTCAGCCCCACCCCTGCATTAGACCCTTCCCATCAATCTTTAGCCTAATGGTTTTTGTATTGATGGCCATGGCTGGAATCCATTACTTCATTACGAGTTGCACAATGGTGATCTTCTCATTATGTCATTCCTTCTGCATTTGCATGTAGGAGGATAGGTTTTCAAATGTGAAATCACTTAAGTTACTGGAATAACCCCAACTTTCTGATTAGACATGCGTATACATGTTGCTGGAATCAATTTGCTGGTGTTCTGTTTAGAATATGAAACTGGTCCATAGTATTTCTTTTTTTAATGCTATTCTTTTCTTGCAAGATATCAGTTTTGCAGTGATCTCATAGAGTGAATTAAGAATAGCCTTTCTCGTCAATTCTATAGAGTAGTTTGTATAAGATTGGGATGATCTTTAAAAGTTGGAACTTGTTTGGAAAACATCAGGGCATAATATATTTTTGCAGTAAGTTAACTTAACAATTCTGTGTCTGTGGTACATTAGTAACTAACAATCTTTGGAATTCTTCTTACTTTTTATAAGTTAATTTTTTTAAATCTGCATGCATTATCCAAGTTTCTAATTTAAATTTGGCATGAATTTCATCTTTATGTGTATTATCTTATATGACCTTTTTTATTCCAAATATTGTTTTATTTGGACTGTCTCAATTTTCTTAGTCCTTATCACTAGAAATATCAAATTTATTTAACTTCTCAAAGAACCAACTTTTGGTTTTGATGATCCTTTTAATTTAATTTAATTTAATTTCCATTAATGTAGCTGTTTTCTTCTAATTTCATGTTTATGCTTTGTTAATTTTTGTCCTTTCTTCTTTTCAAAAATGAACATTCTGGTTACAAAGTTGCCTCAAAACATAGCTCTTACTCTACTACACATATTCATAACACAGTATTTTAGTGGACATTTTAAGTTTCCATTTTTATTTCTTCTTTGACCTAAGAATACTTAGAACATCTGTTTAGTAGTTGCAGATATATGAGAGTTTGTTTCTTGATTTTGTATTGACTTCTAAATTCGTTGCATCCAAGTGTTTGACCGAATGACATCACTTCTGTGTATTTTGTAGGAACACACTTTATAGCCCAACATGGGGCCAATTTCCATAAATGTCCTCATTGCTTTACAGAAATGTATACTTCTATTTTTTCTGTATTTCCTCTAAGGTTATTTTTCTACTGGTTCTATCAGTAATTGAGACATGTATGTTTAATTATCTCACTAACATCCAGAGTTTGTCAAAGTATTCCAGAAGTTTATGACCAATCTTTGCTTTATGTTTTTGTGACTACATTATTAAGTGCATGCATTTAAGAACTATTATGTCTTCTTGTGGGTTACAATCTTAATCATCTTGTGAGAACTCCCTCTATCCCCAGTTATACATTTGTTCTAAATTCTATTTTGTCTTATGAACATTTGCATGAATGGGAAGTAAACCACAACTTTAATTTGGCTTATTATTATCCACCATTTGTTATCCTTTTACTTTTTTGTGTGTTTATCTATTGTTTGTGCTACTTGTTAACATATTACAGCTGAACTTTATTTTCTTTAATCCAACGTGATACTCTGTGCCTTTTAAATGATATCTTTAGTGCATTTCCATTTATGATTATTTCCCTATGTTGATATATTTACTACTACTTTGTTCTTTCTGTTCCTCATATTTTATTCCATGTTTCTCTCTTGCCTTTTTTATCTTTTTTAAAAAAGATTTTATTCATTTATTTGAGAGGTAGGGTTACAGCAGACAGAGGGAGGAGACAGAGAGAAAGGTCTTCCATCTGCTGGTTCACTTCCCAAATGACCGCAATGGCCGGAGCTGTGCTGGTTCAAAGCCAGGGGCCAGGAGCTTCTTTCAGGTTTCTCACACAGGTGCAGGGGCCCAGACACTTGGGCCATCTTCTGCTGCTTCCCCAGGCCATAGCAGAGAGCTGGATTGGAAGAGAAGCAGCATGGACACAAACCAATGTCCATATGGGATGCATGCAGAGGCTGAGCCTACTATGCCACATTGCCAGCCCCATGGCCTCTATTTTCTATATGATTGGTTTTTTATCTCTTATTCTGCTTTCCTCCATTCAAGTGGGATAGATGGTAACTATTTTACATCTATTTTTAGTATATTCTTAAAAATATTTAGTGTATATCTTAAACATAGTTAGTATATTCTTAAAATATACTTTGAATATTAATAAAGTATAAAACTACTGTGTATAAAATGTATAACTTAAGGATAACATTTTTTATTGTTCCTGTATCAATTAGTCTAGGTTACATTATCTGGTGGTAACAAGCAACTTCAAATCTCTGATTTAAAATCTCCAAAGTTTTGTGTGGGCAACAGGCCAAGTGTGGTTGAGATGCAGGGTAAGTTGCCTGCATCCCAATCACACAGCCTCTGAGTTCCGACCCTGGCCCTGGCTCCTGACTCCAGGTTTCTGCTAATGCAGACCTGGGAGGCAGTGGCGATGCCTCACGTAGGCGGGTCCCCGCCACTCCCGTGGGGCCTGGATCGAGCTCCTGGCTCCCAGCTTCAGCCCTAGAGGGCTGTGTGCACCTCTGGGGAGTGAACCAGCAGACACGTGCTCTCTCTGCTTATCTGTCTCTCTGCCTCTCAAATACATGCATTTTTTTTTTAAATAAAATCTCCAAAGTTTATTTCCTTCTCACACTAGGTATCTGTCAGGATTTGGCTTGGGACAGTCCTGGTCTCCTCCCTTCTTTCAGTTCAGGCTGATGGAGCAGCTTCTCCCTGGGGCATTATGCACTTAGGAACGGAGGGACTGGCAAAAGCGGTTGGTGGCTATGATGTCTGTCATTCAGAACAGGCTCAGAGTCCCCTGACCAAGGAGGTCAAGTGGCCAAGTCTGCCAGCAAGAGGGCTGGACACCTGACCCCAGCAGACTCGTCCACTCTCCTCATGCACCCGTCACTCTGTCCTGAAAGAAAGAACCCCACACGCCCAAACAGTCACTGCCGTCCACTCGCCATTCGGGTTCTCGTGGTGTTTTCGGCTCTCCTGCTTTCTGTGGGTCAAGAGTTCTGTGAATTGGAAGGGCACATCACACATCCAAACCTCAGCGGACAAGGCAGGGCAAGGACTTGGGGTGCCGCATCCAGAGCGAATGATGCTCTCAGCAGAGAGCCTTCCTCACGGTCCTGGAATCTCTTCTTTAGGTCTTCCAGGGGCCCTGTTCCGGGGTCAGAGGGCATTGTTTCTCTGGGCCCACGTCCTTCTCCAAGTCCTCATCCCCTAAGCCTCTTCTCTGTCCTTTAAAATGCCCCCGCTTTCTTTTCTTCTTCCTGACCTTGTCTGAGGGAGCATTGAAGACCACGCCCCAGTTGAACACCTGTCTTTCCTGCTTTCTGCTCCTGGAGGGAGGACCCCAAAGGTTGTTCTAAGGTTTGATCAGCCAGAACTAGTAGGCTGAGGAAGCTGCTTCCATGATTAAAACCCTTGTAAGGAAACTTAGTGGGCCTTTTTCTATTTGATTCCTGTATACCAGCAGCCAGACTGAATCATTTTTTAAAAGATTTATTTATTTTACATGAAAGTCAGAGTTACACAGAGAGAGAAGGAGAAGGAGAAGGAGGAGGAGAAGGAGGAGGAGGAGGAGGAGGAGGAGGAGGAGGAGGAGGAGAAGGAGGAGGAGGAGGAGGAGGAGGAGGAGGAGGAGGAGAAGGAGAAGGAGGGAGAGAGAGGAGGTCTTCCATCTGCTGCTTCACTCCCCAATTGGCCACAATGGGAGGAGCTGCACTGATCCAAAGCCAGGAGCTAGGAGCTTCTTCTGGGTCTCCCACGTGGGTGCACTCATTATTGGTGCACCATTTAAGATGACATTACAATAATGATATTATATCCTAAATGTTTGCCATGTAGTGAGGACATACTTTTGCAGAATTACATTGTGGCAATCAAATTCGCATACATTCACATTGATAAACGTCTTTTGTCTGCCCATAGTCCATGTTCCAATGTAACCCATTATCCCAGTAGCGCTTCTCACTTTTCAAATCCAGGATCACAGATTGTTCTTAATTGTCATCTCTCTCTGGTGCCCTTCCTCTTCCCTGATATTTTTGATGAGGACGGGTCAGTTGTTTTGTTGAATTTTTTGGCAACTGGCACTCATCTGATTGGTTTTATTCAGTGCGTGCAGTTCTATGGGCACGAGTTGTGCTGTTGAGTCCTTCCCATGGCTTGTCTCCGGGTGCTGCTGACTGCTCACCACTCCTGGAGAAAGCTCAGTGTTAATTGGCCTTTGTTATTCAAAGGTCTGCTGAAGAAGAACCCTGGAGTCTTTCACTGTCCAATGCTGGCATTTCTAGACTCACATCCCTTTCATCTCTGCCAGCTGCCAATTCTTTGATGAGTTCCTTTTTTTTTATTCTGATTCCTTGTCAAACACAGCCAGTGGCAACAGACCTACTGCTGGCTTTCTGCTTCCCAGTCTCCCCACCTAGAATCATCAGTTTGTTGGGTGTGTTGTCTGCTGTCCAAGTTATCAGGGAAGCAGTGTGCCCAGATGTATCTCCAGCGTGTACTGTGGATTACCGCCTTTTTGCCCTCAACATATCACTGTGCACCGTCCGCCTCTGCAGCCAATGCCATATATTTTATGTCCTGTTGTAATGGTAGCACCCTGTTCTGAGTACCATCATCCACATCACACGCTGTAGGCTAAGACAAGACACCATGGGAAAATGCGCAGTTCTGTGGGCTACTTATGGATGTTAAAATGCACACAGCTTCAAGTCAGTAGAAATAATGGGGAGAAGCTAGGATAGACCAAGAGAAAGCTTCCTGTCTAGATCATTCGTTGGAACAACTCTGCTAGAAGGAATCTCTCCTATAAAAAGTATTTGAACATACGCACAAAGACGGATATCTAAAGATGTTTATTGCAGCATTGTTGACAACAGTGAGAGGCTGGGGACTGCCTAAATAGCTATCCACAGGGGATGCTCAGTTGTAATTATGATTCAGTCAAATTATGAAATACTTTTGTAGACATTCAATAGCGTGAGGTATCCATATGGCCTGCTATGTCTAGAACTAGCGGTCAGTGGGAATACAGCCAAGGACCACATAGTGACATCTCAATGGACCCCAAATGACCAACACTGGCCCCAGTGGATTAAAATGGAGCTGAGAATTCCTACTCCTGGGCTGTCACAGCCATCATGACACCATCACACGGCACAGTGGTCACGTGTAGTGGGTTATGCTGGTGCAAACACAGCAAACATGCTGCCAGTGATTCAGACAACACACACAGTTGGCCCTGATGATAAATGACTGTGTCATCTGCTTATGCACCTACTTTATGGTACCTCTTACCCTTATTTAATTTATTGTTTTAATTGAAAGTTTTATTTTTTAAATTTTTTAAGGTATGTATGTTTCATGTATTTCCTATATACAGATTCAGGAATACTCTTTTAAAAAAAACTCTTTTTAAAAAAAACATTTATTTATTTATTTATTTGAAAGTCAGAGTTGCACAGAGAGAGAAGAGGAGAGAGAGAGAGAGAAAGAGAGAGAGAGAATGAGAGAGTTCTTCCATCTGCTGGTTCACTGCCCAGTTGGCCGCAATGGCTGGAGCTGGGCCGACCCAAAGCCAGGAGCCAGGAGCTTCTTCCAGGTCTCCCATGCAGGTGCAGGGGCCCAAGGACTTGGGCCATCTTCTATTGCTTTCCCAGGCCATAACAGAGAGTAGGATCAGAGGTGGAGCAGCCAGGACTTGAACCGGCACCCATATGGGATGCCTGCACAGCAGGTGTCAGCTTTACCCTCTACGCCACAACACTGGCCACAACACAATGATACTTTTCATCCTATTCTCCCTTCTGCCCATACTCCTACCCTTCTTCTTCTGCTCCTATTTTGACTCTTAATTTTTACAAAAATCTATTTTAGATTTACTTTACACTCATAAGATTATCCCTACACTAAGTAACGAGTTCAACAAATAGTATGAAGAAAAAACACTGTTCCTCGACAGTAGAGACAAGGGCTGTAAACAATCATCAAATCTCGAAATGTTAATTTCACTCCAACACATTACCTTGTCGGTGCTCTATTACTTACCAAAAATCAGGGAGAGTGAATGGCATTTGTTTTTTGGGGACTGGCTTATTGCACTCAGTATAATGATTTCCAGTTGCATCCATTTTGTTGCAAAAGACAGGGTTTCACTATTTTTTTTCCACTGAAGGGTATTCCATAGTGTGTATACACCATAATTTCTTTATCTGGACTTCAGTTGCTGGGAGCTGATTCCGTACCTCAGCTATTGTGCATCGAGCTACAATGAACATGGGCGCACCCTTATTTTGTGGTGTGCTTCCTCTGCTTACGTAAACTCCGTTCACTGTGGAACAGCCTCCCATGTGTCCTCCAGGAGGTGTGCAGCAGAAAGCCCTGTGACTGCAGGAGAGGACAGCTCTGCTCCTGGGGCTGCCCCTGGAGACCCCATGGACGTGAGAGACGATGATGCTGATGATCCTGACCCCTAGGGCCTAGGCTGACCTGTGTTTGCATCTTCATTTTTTAACAAAAAAAAGGTTAAAGTATAAAACGTTCAATAGAAAAGTCCTAGAGAACCAGGATAGAATAAAATATTCTATATGGCTGTCCAGTGGGTTTCTGTTTTAAGCTGAGTCAAAAACTTAGAAACCTGGACTGTGTTGTGGCACAGTGGGTTAAGCAGCCCTTGCGATGCTGGCATCCCATCTCAGAGCACCGGTTTTGAGTCATGGCTGCTCTGTTTCTGGTCCAGTTTTCTGCTAATGCACTTTGGGAGGCAGTGGATGATGGCCCAAGTGCTTGGGTGCCTTCTACCCATGTGGGAAACCAGCAGGGAGTTCCAGGATCCTGGCTTTGGCTTGGCCCAGAGCTGGCTGTTACAGTCACTTTGGGACTGAACCAGAGGATGGTAGATCTCTCTCTCTCTCTCTCTCTCTTCCTGTGTGTATGTGTGTGTGTGCACATGCATCATTCTGCCTTTCAAACACACACACACATATATTGAGTAAAAGGTACAGCAAGCTAAAGCTAATTTATTATTGAGGAAAGACTACTGCTTTTTGTAAACTTAGCATTGCCTAAGCGAAAGGTGCTCCTGAAATCTTCAGGGTGTGCAGTGTTGTCCTTGGCATTCACCTTCCCCATCACTCACTCCCCGATTGCCCAAGAGCAACTTCCAGGCCTGCAAACTCCACTCACGGGAAGTGCCCCATAGAGGAAACATTTTTATCTTCTGTACCCAATTTGTACTGTACCTGTCCGTGTTTAGAAGCACACATACTCACCAGCATGATAGCGTTGTCTATGGGATTCAGCGCAGTCGCAGGCTG